>NW_009202327.1:0-2127 GCF_000690835.1 Fulmarus glacialis
CGTAGAAATCATTGATCGTGAAAGCATAAAAACATTACTTTCTATATATATTTTTTTTAGTATACAAGCTTGTTTTTACCCTATATGGCAATCCTGGAATATAGTGTTCGTGTATCAGAAAAAAGCGATTTACGGGCAGTGACCAGCTCCCGGCTGATCAACTACTCTAGCTTTGCCTCATGTTTCCCCAGCAGAATGACTGCTGGCAGTGGTTTCAGTAATGGCATTTCTTCAGCGCTTCTGTGTTGTGTGGGGTTGGGGCAGGTCTTCCTGAAGAACAGTGAAGGTGCCACCTCATTTGGTTTAAAAATCAGAGGATGAGGATGATTCTCCAAGCTATCATTCTTAAAAACAGTTTCAAAACTTCTTAAAAATTATTTATTGCCTCCAGAACATATATCTTGTGACTGCCTTTCTTAAAAGAATGTAAAAGAATAGAGCTTTTTTCTCATGTGACTCTTCAGCCAAACGATAGATGAAAACCATAGAAGAAAAACGAAAGAGGCTGGACCCCGTACATCTAGGTCACTTTGAACATAACAGCTACGCTCATTTGAGTCTCAGCAGAATGTTTCCTTCTCAAAAGCCCTTCGCAAAAAACGTTCACTTTTTTGTGCACAGAAAAGGAGGCCCTGACAGGCATAACGCACAGTCAGGCCTCTGATAGAAGAGCTCCTGAGCCGCAGGATTTAATGCATTACTGCTCCCAGCTGCTTTGCCTGTACTTTACAGGCAATTCTGGACAGGACTGCTTCTTAGAGGGTAGGATAGATGTCTCAGCCTCAGCTCACAACAGCGGGAGCACAAAGCAAACAAAATAAAATGAAACAAACAAACAAAAAGAAAAAAAAAGAAAACACACAAAAACCCCAAAAGACTTTTTTCATTGCTTAGGCTAATTTTCCAGGTATAAACTGTTTCCAGAGTTTTGGCAGAAAAGTCAATGTCTCCTGCGTAGTGCAGAGCCAAGACTTCACTATCAAATTATCCAATTGCACCTGACTCGTGATTCAGTTCAACAAGTAGCCACATACCTTCTGCAGGTGTTTCTCCGGTTCCAGAGGAGCTGCTTGCTGCTGCTGTTTTCATAGTTTTTCACCAACTTTGGGTAAGCAGTTCAGCTCTTCTACAGATCTGGACAATGGTGGACCTCAGGGCCTCAGCTCTGTACCTTGAAAAGCCTTTGGAAACTCTGTTTAGGAAGTGCTTTGTTCAGGGAGTCTACGCTCCCTGAACTCCACATCTGTTTCATCTGCTGAGGACTCCTGGGGATTACTGCTTGATTTATGGGTAGAAGGACCATGTAAATCAAGCCATGCTGAACTCCTCTTTTCATCACCGGCAGGTCCACATCTTCTTGAAGTGTCTGTCTGTTAGGTTGACACCTTTAGGACATTTTTAGGGTGCTGCAATTTTAAGTGTCTACTTCCAGGATTTAAGTCATCACTCAACAAATTCTACACAATTTAATAAAAAGCTCATCCTTGCTTAAGAGGCACATGTCTGTTAACATAACGTTTACAAGACAAATGCATGTTTATGTATATGGGGCTATACTGTAGTGGCTCCACATCATCCTATCTCAAAATCCATTTCTGAACTGGGATTAGATTTTTGGGTTACCGTTTCTCTGTGTACGTGTGCATGTGCATCTGCAGGGGGGACATGGGAGAAAGTGTCAGAATTAACAGCAAGATGTTATAAAGAAAAGCGGCTGTATTAGAACGTATTTAAAAAAAAAACCAAACCAACAATCCTTAATAGCTAATGTTTTTGCAATCTCAATCCAAAATTACCTGGTTTAGATTAAAATGCTATGACTTAAAAACTGAGAAATATCAGTAATTCTGAGTTACAGGACTAGTTTAAAAGGCAAAGGAATATAATTGAAATTTTTGTTTTTGAAGGTATACTTAACACAGATTTAAAATATGAAACCAAGACAATAATTTTTCCTTCAAGCATAATGCTAAGTGTTGCTAAAGAAAAAAGTAAAAAATAAAAATGCATCAAAGCCCAGGGGAAAAGATCTCATCAAAGCCTCCAGGGGAGTGCGGATTCTTCCTTCATTTTCTAAAGGGGGTTTTGTTTCCAGTATCTATCAAGACCAAAGGGAAAGACAAAAGA
>NW_009202328.1:0-9320 GCF_000690835.1 Fulmarus glacialis
GAGCACCGGCGTGTGAGGGAGGGGAAGGTGCCACCCGTCCGGGGCAACGGGAGCTTTCCGTGAGGGAAAGAACTGGGAGCTCCCGCTGTAAGTGATAATTGTGCGCGTGGCTCTCGATAGTCGTCGCAGCGCTGGATTTCCCGGGTGTCTCTGCCACCCAGCCGGCCTCTCCTGAGCACCTCTGCCCTCTCCCCCAGCCTCCCCCCGTCACCCCAGGGGAGGCTGAGCGTGCAGTCCTCTTGCCCTGCCAGGTGGGAGCTTCAGGGCTGTTCCAGGAACCTGCTGGCACAAGGTGCCCTCGTAACCCTGGGAGGTCTCGCTGTGTGTCCCCCAAGAAGTTGCTTGATGGCTGCTTCCCTGAGAGCCCAATGAAAGTGCTACTCTGTAGCAGTGGGAGGCTTTCAAATCATGGTGTTAATTTTGTAACTACTAAAACAGACATGGGAGGAGGGGATATTCAGATAAAGCTCCAGGGGTTGGGAGTTCATTACTCACTTGACAATAACGTTCTTTAACAGAGAAAACAGTGGAAGAAGCAAGAACTCCCTGCGTTCTCCCATGTTCCTTCACTGCTGGATGCTTTGGGAAGTTCCTCCTCAATTCCTGCACTAGTGAGGGAGGGGAATGGACTGGTTCAGGGGGGGGTTGTTAGCAAAATATCAATCCTCTAGCCTCCAAGTTCCTTCCAACCGTGAAGGAAGGCTGTTGCCATGTGATGGCCGTAGGAGCTATTGGTAGTGCATATAGCATAAGTGTTGTCTCAGCTGGCAGCATTAGCAAAACGGCTACCAGTAAGGGTTTTTTTCCCAACTGCTAGATTAAAGCATGGTGAGAAAAAATTGCATACTGTTGTGACATAACATATTTTGTATGTAAAGTGGGGATTTCAGCTCCTGTTTTATGCCCGGGGTCCACTGTGACTTCAGTGGAAATTGGGCATATTAAAGTTTCTGAGAAATGAGGTCTATTATCTAGGGGAACAGAAGAAATGTAACTTGAAGTCTTCTTCTAGGGAGTAGCCTGTGGTCTTTCTTTTAATGCTTCAGGTTCCTCCTGAAGATCATGGCTTTCCTTTTTTCTAAAGGAAGTGTCATACCACTGACCTGCTCACACAAATAAGGTTGCTATCTAGCTGTGGGTGTTCTTGTTTGTCCATGTCTGTCTTTAGACATTAAGCAAACCAAGAAATCCAGAAAATCAGGAAGAAACATGGCTAGCTGAGTTTAGTTTGGTCTCAAGCACCCCTGCTTTTGGAGGAGCTAAGAATCCTTTCTTAGATTTTTTGCTTTGGTTCAAGCTGCTACTAAAAGAAAGTACAGATGCTTGAGCCCTTGAGACAACCTCACCTTCTTAAGTTCTTCCCTGGAGTCTGGTTTGGAGCAAAGCAGTCTCTGGCTGGCTTGGTGTTGCAGTGAGATTACTGACAGTCCTTTCTGTCACTGCTCCCTGCAAGTTCTGCAGAACCTGCCCTTGGTCCATGCTGACTCTTATTTATATCATAATGTACACAGGTTAAATTAATTGAATGTTACTGATTTATATTTACCCAAATCTAATCGTGATGCTCCCGCCTCCGTTATTGACAAGATAAATACTTACTAGCTAAAGCTTTGATTTCCTTGGAGTACTATTCTTCCTGAAATGAGCTAGCAAGTTTGTGTTCGTCATGTGTCCTGCTGACACCCTCCCAGGCACTTGGTACCTGGCTGCAGCACCTGTGCGAGGTGGGCCTTGGCTGAGGGCAGTCACACAGGTAAAATTGTTAAGAGTTAGAAATGCTTTCCAGGAGAACATCCACATCTATGTGTTGGTAGGTTTCCTGCTGCGCGGAGGGAGCTTGGGTCAGGTGGAGGCTGAATAAGATGGATTAGTGTTTGTGCATACTTCAAATGGTTGGCTTTGTCCAGGCTGGAAAGGCTTTAATGGATAACGTTTTTTAGCACTGGGATAGATCACATTGCCTGTAATGTGTATATGCCTAAAGGACTCACCTCCTACCCCTGCAAGGATGCGCCCCTGCGTGTTCCCATTGTGCCTACTTTTTAGTTTATTAATGCTTCCTTAAGAGAGAAAAGTAATGCAAACCAGCTGGGACTGTACTCGCATCCTGCAGAAGAGCCATGTAGCAAAGGAAAGGGCAGAGACTGCCCCACGCTGACCAGTGGTCAGAGCCACGGAGCTGCCGAAGCGGAGCCAGGCCATGGCTGAAGCTGGACTCAGATGGAACTTGTACATAAATCTCTCTGATTTTGTGTTCGGTGTCTGCAGTGTCTCTTGAGAGAGGAAAAAATGTTCCTGTTTTCTGCCTCTATCAATCACTTCAGGGGGATGTTAATGGACTATTGGGATGCTTCTCGGCTTGTTTAAGGCATTCTGCCTTCTGTCTTGAGCATTACTAGTCCCTCAGGACACTTGACACTGATGCTGCTTGGGAAAAAGTATCTATTTGGAAGCAATCCTGCCAGCACACCGTATGTTACGAGTTTACCGTTTCCTTGTTTGGCAACTTGGGGCACCTGTGTGAAAACATTGTTGCTTCTGATTTTTATCTCTTGCTGCTTTTTATGCTTGTTATGTCACAAGCTGAGTGCTCAAGAGATAATTGTGCTGTCCAAGTGGAGGATGCAGTATCTAGGAAGTCTAGTGATTGGCACTCCATAAGCATCACGAGACTTAGAGCGAGAAAGGAGGGTGAGGAGCTGGGGAAATTAATTTATTTCCATGCACCAGAAACCAAATACATGTGAAATAGGATTTGGTTTTGTTTTGTGTCAGGCTGGTAAATGGAGTTTAGAGGGGCTCTTCAGCAGTAGGATGAGTACCATGAAGTGAGAAAGTCTTGAGATAGTGGTAGTTGGTGGTATGGCAAGGGAGCATTCACCTGCCTCAGAAGGGATGCTGTTAGGGTCAGTCAAGGTGCATCCAAAAAACCCACATTGTTGGTACTGTTATTGGAAGCCATCAGTGCCCTTGGGAGGTGATCTCCTGTCCCACCTCCCCTTGTCTCCAGTGGTACAGTTAGGCCTGGTCTTTGCCCCATGCTCACTTTGGAAGGCCTCTGTACTAGCATTGACCACCCTTGTCAGTGTCGTGACATGTCCCTGGACTGGAAGGTTGGGACCATGGCTAGGTAGGATATCTACACCACTTCTTTGTTTCCAGTTGGGAGTGGAGTCAGAGCAGAAGTGCCCGATAGCAGATGGTGCCAGTTTGGTGTAGCTGTCTCTCATCCTTGGTGGGCCGTGGTGGAGGGTGGTGTCAGGATAAAGCAAAAATAGCAGTAACTTGATGTCAAAATCCAGTAGTCCCGCTAGTGCATGGTGTGGATAGCTGGGCAGAAACACAAAGAGGACCTCCTGCATTCTTCCCACTCTTCAGTATGTGAACAAGAGGGAGTTTGTCAAGAGTGGTGTCTGTGAGGGGCTAGATTTGGGAAAGAGCCTTAGTCTAAGCATCGCATCTCCCAGCTTTGGAGTCATCAGGCAACTACTGTAATACCAAATACTCTTCTCATTTAGGGCCTAGGCTTCCCCTGTTATGTGTGAGAAGAGTTACTACCTGCGAAGGTGATTTAGGAAAGCCAGAATGTGGATCCATGAGCTCGACAGACAGAAATGCTTAGGAGAAATATATATATATATCCTTTGTCTTCCATGCCAAGGAGAATACTTGTTTCAGCTTGGGACATACAGCAATGAATCTTCTCCTTTTTCGGTATTCTGACTTATACCTAGTTATTTATGCAGAGAGGAGGAGATACTGAGATATTGAGTCCTGCTCCACAAGGGCCAGCAGACCAAGAGTTGGAGCACTTGTCTTGGGAGGACCTGGTTTCAGGTCTATCAAGCAGACAGCATCGTTGAACCTGATCTTTGTTAGAAGGGTGCTGGCTGTGCAAGACAAGGGGATCATGAGAGCATTGCTTCATTTTGTTTTACATGTGGCCTGCCTGTGGCAGAGGCAGAAGAATGGTTCAGTGGATGAATTAGATGGGAAACAACGTGCAAGGCTGCTGCCAGGCTGTTTGGTCTTTGAGACTCAGGTGGTCTCCACGCACTCCATGCTAGAGGGGGGGGAAAGAATATCTAAAGTATTTTGTTGGCAGACACTCAAGTGTCTTTAGGATTAGGTGGGAGGTTGAGGATTGACATTTTGGATGTTGGCATTTGAATCAGGGGTTAGTTATCTAAGCCTCCCTCTAGCAAGGTGTCAGCACATTTTTCAGATTCTCTCCTGTTAAATGCTGTAGATAAAATCAGAAAATGCTTCTGGAAAAAGCCTCCATTAGACTCTGTCTCAACTCTTTCATTTGTCAACAAGCTGCTGCCTCTCAAATAAGAGCAACAATTTTTTTGCAGAGACTAGTTGAAGCAAAGGAAACAAATACTTCAGGTATTTCTTAAGTGCCTCACACTTCACTTTTTCTCTCCTGAAGCATGCATCCTTGATTGCTTCCTTAATTAGTACTTTTAAAATATCTCTCTATTCCCATTAATAAATAAATCAAAATAGAAATTCAGAGTATTAATTTATCAGGCACTCAATGTGCATTCTAGAGAGCAAATTTAACACCTGTACATGCAAGGACTGAGTGCCCCCCCCAAACTCCTGAGCCACTGACTTTGGTGGTGGCTGTGAAGCATCAAGGAACATCTCTCATAGCCCGACTTCATTAACAAGGATGCAAAAAAGCCATGAGAAAAATGAATTGTCTGTGCAATTGCATTTAATTTTCATTCTAGCAGGTTTCTCAGTTCACTTGGCAGCTATTATTTCTTCCTTTTTTTTTCTTTTCCCAATTCATGCTTGCTTTCATTTTTTTCTTCATTCTTTCTTGGTCCTTTTGACTGAACAAAAGCAGTCCCACAAGGGCAGGCTAATGTATTCATAGTTTTGCTGCAACTTGGCTGGTAGAATAAGCTGAAAAATTGCTGCCTCCCATTGTTTACTGAGAATCTTTGTTGTGCTTTGTAGAGTCGAAATAAGTGCAGTCTGGTGCCCTCTGCGCCCCCTCCTTACAGAACAGAGCCTGTTGCGCTGAACCTGCTTAGGCTGGAGATGGTGGAAAGGCTGAAGTTCAAGTTCACAGACCCAAAAGTAAGTTACAGAAGTGTTTGCTTGTTTGAGCTTTCGCTTGCTTGCTCTTGCCTTTCATTCTCCTTGATCTAAGCGCAGTGTATTGTTAATGCCTATCTGAACATTGCGTTAAGCTCTAATTAAGCCTGCCAATCAAAAAAAACTCGGAAAGCAGGCTTCTAATGTGCCTGGTAGTAAGTCATATTTTCCCCCTCAATTTTCTGACTACGAACATGTAACTGGTAAGTGTGGGTTTGTTGTTGTTTGTTTTTTTTCTCTGAACTGCAGACAAGTGCTTAATGAACTTGTACCACAGTGTCTACCTTAAGGGCTAGCTTTCATTACAAAATGACTTTGGACAAACATCACATGAAAGGTCCAGCCTTTGCCAGGTTGTAGCTAAGGTCGTGCTGGAGCACCATAGAGAAGTCAAAGTTGTTCTCAGCTTTTCATGCAATGTCAGAAAATACACTAGAAGTAATGTGATCAGGAGGAGTGAATATGACAAAGCCGCCTGGAAATAGGAGAGAAGGTGCAACATCTACAGTACAGGATCCTCTATCTGACATTGGAGCAAGAGCCACCGATGGTTACAGCTAGTGTAAACCCTAATTTGCTAACCAAAATCCAAAAATGGAAGTATCAAATGATGTGGCTTTGGAACTTCCACTGAGGCATCAGGAGGGCAAAACCAGAGTTTAGTATTACCATTTTACAAACAACCATAAAAGAGAGGTGGCTTCTAATCCACAGCATATCTGTAAAATAAAGCATATTGGTAGGACTGAGATTAGTGTTTTGTACAAGAAGTTTTTCTTGACTGTAAGGAAAAACAAATTGGGATCACACATTACAAAAAAGTCTCAAACCTCAAAGTCAGTAATAATCTTCCTTTCAGGAAGACACCAGAAGTTTAGCTGCCTTATTTTGGTATAAATTGAACAGGATAAAATAATAGCATAAATCAGAGACTGGAGCGACTAGCCAAGATACCCCAATAGGTCCTCCCCATCTCTAACCCTCAGCATCTGTTTTCCTGTGGAGCATGGTGATGGTTTCCGCCCTTCTGAGCTGCTGAGTCACATACTTCAGCGCTTGTGAAGTTTGCATCAAATGTAGCAGTTGTATAGCAGTGGCAAGCCAACGCTAGACATCTGAAAGGCCATGGAGGAAAGTTGTGGCTGAAGACATGCAGCTCCTAGATAAGGCTATCCTGGCTCGTGGACCTTAATGAAAGATCTCAGGCTAATTAAGCTTTAGTACTGTGGGTAGGAAGGCTGACAGCTCTGCTCTAGCCTGACCCGTTTCTCAATGTGCTTTTGTGCCTGCCTGATTTTTTTCCCCTTCCTTCCCCTGCTGTAATCCTTATGGAACATCTGCCCCAGCCAGGAACAAATGGCAGCTTGTTCTCTGGACACCGTGTCCTTGTTGGTACGCTCAGGTCCTGAAATCCTTCCGCCCTTTGTTCCTCTGCTGCTTTTTTCCCCCCTCTAACACCACAAGACTTGATTAATCCAAATGCTGAAATCCCGCAGGCGCTGTAGTTATTTTTAGCGTTAACGTTAGAGCTCTGCAAAGGGTGGATGAAGATTTATGATTTTGTCTCCTACAAATCTCACGGCCTTTCCTTTCTCTGCTACAACTTGGATGGATTCCAACATCCCCCCCCCCAATGCCCAAAATTGCCTTTTATTTCTTTAATTAAATAGCTGCAAGGGCCAGCAGTCTTGCCTCATGACCGTGGGGCAGAGCGGGTCCTGTGTCCCTTCTGGAGTTCAGCAGATCTAGAATTTCTGCTCTTGTTTGCAGTCATTAAAACTTCATAAATCTTCATCCTGGAAAGAGCCTTTTTAGCGCTTTCTGTTGTGAGCTGGGAGAAGAAAGGTTGCTTAAGCATGTGAGCACTCAAACAGAACTTTCATGGTGGAAACTTGCTTTATTTTCTACTCTAATGTTTTCATCCACTCTTCCATTTCCTCCTGCAGCTAACATATCTGCTCTTGACTTTACTGGGCACCGAGTTTGCCCTTGTGAGGGCATCGGGAGAGATTTTTTTCCAGTAAGAAGTATCAAGAATGTTTTTGTGTCTCTCTCCGCTTGTGTCTCATGTGTTACTCTCCTTCCTGAGCTCTGCATGTCCAAGCACGACTGTGGTGTTACAGTCTGACTGGCATACAGTTATTATTTTTTTTCCCCAAGTCAGGTGTGCCGTACACTGTAGCTGTTTCCTGCTGCACCTAAGTCTAGTTTCCAGTTTACACCCCACAGCCCCACTTAAAATGAATTTAATGCATCAGGGAGGCAGCTGTAATTATCATAGATTTTCCAGCACGTGCTTAGGCGTGCAAGCAGGCCCACTTGTGCCAGTTGGGAGCTGCTGTTTTCTCCCTCCTCCTGCTTGCGGCGCAGCTCCCCATACACTGGGAGGGCTGCGCTCCAGGTCTCTGGGGGCACAGAATGCTCCTTGTCGACAGAATCAGGTGCTTAGGAAAAGCTATGACTATTTAAATTATTCTGCTTTTCTGAAAGCAAAATTTCTCTCTTTGGTGCAACATTTTCTAAAATCTGGATGGTTATCAGCAATTCCTAGTAATACGTCTTTGCAGCAATGCTGTAGACTTCAGGAAGGTGGGGTTTTTTTTGTGTGTGGCTCTGGACACAGCAGCAGTTCCCCTGTTAGAGGATCCCACCTTTTCCTCCCCCAAGCAGGGTTTCCAGCGTGGCAGTGAGCAGCGTGGCTGTGCTGGAGGGCTAACCAGCTAGGGGTGTCTCCAGCTATACGTTTCCACATACAAACATGAAATCAATACTGTGAAGCAATTAACTAGACTTCATAAACTTCAGCTGGCAAGCTTTCTGGAGGCTGTTCAAAAAGGCAGCAACAGTTCCTGGGTTGCCTGAGAGGGAAATAAGCTCAGGGCGTTTCTTTTGTTTAACTGGTGAGGACACAGGCAAGCTGAAAGGGGAGAAAATTTTATGGTCTTGTTTCAACCTCAACTTGAAAAAAAAAAAGAAAAAAAAAAAAGAAAAAAAAAAAGACATCTCTACATCATCTTCTGTTCCACTGTTACAAGTGGAGAAATCAATCTTTTTAACACCTGAATAGGATTAAAAAATTGCCCTTACTCCCTACCATCACCTCTTTTTGGTAGGCATTACTGAGCAGAGTCTGGTAATTTTTTGTTTGGCAAATGGTGGTTCATTTGCCCGAAGGGCTGAATGAGGCAACTGCTGTTTTGACAAGCAGAGCAAAGCTGTCAGGCTCCATTTCCCTGTAGGCGACTGTACTTCACGTTCCTGGTGCCAAATAATATTTGACATTTAATTTAAGACCCTCAGTGCCTGCATATAAAACTTTACTATGATAATAGCGATAAAGCGGCCGAGTGTTGTATTTGACAGTCTTTTCTTCCTCTCTTCTGGTTCATCCCCATGCTCAGTTTGGGCTGAAGGATCTGACTTGAATTAAGGAGAGGAGGAGACTTAACCCTGAATTTTTATGAATTGAGGACACCTGACTTGCAGATAAAAATCTAATCATGAATCTTATTCTGGCTGTGAGATCTTTCACTGGCTTGCTCCTAAGACGCCAGGCAGAATTTATGCAGAGGAGAAGGAATGGGTGACGGACACTGTCAGCAGAAGAGAAGGACCTTCTGTTTGTAATACCTCCAATTACTCCTCTTCTCACAAAGTAGCACATACTGTATTGATCAGTAATGCATTTGCCACAAAAAAAAAAAATAGCACTATTAGTATTGGCAAGGCTGTGTTTGTACCGAGGAGGAGGTAACTGGATTTTTCTGAAATCGCATTGAGCTGCATCAGCTGATGGTGCTCTGGTCCATCCTGCAGCCACAGTAGGTCAGGCCGGTGGCTCCTGGGAGGGGAAGTCAGTGATGCCATGGCAGCTTGTCCCCTTTGGGGGACACAGGCTGCACTCTCCTGCAGGAGGAGCAAATGACAGGGACAATATGTCTGTCTTTCAGAAGCAGCCAAACTAGGTAAGAGCTGAGGTGATAACGCCGGGGCCCTGGCTGTATCAGTGTGCCCAGGTGGCCAAGAAGGCCAATGGCATCCTGGCCTGTATCAGAAATAGTGTGGCCAGCAGGAGTAGGGAGGTAATCGTGCCCCTGTGAGGCCCTGGTGAGGCCGCACCTTGAATCCCCTGTTCAGTTTTGGGCCCCTCACTCCAAGAAGGACATTGAGGCGCTGGAGCGTGTCCAGAGAAGGGCAACGAAGCT
>NW_009202328.1:9581-29509 GCF_000690835.1 Fulmarus glacialis
GGGAAGTGGTGGAGTCACCATCCCTGGAAGTATTTAAAAGATGTGTAGATGAGGCGCTTGGGGACATGGTTTAGTGGGCATGGTGGTGTTGGGTTAACGGTTGGACTTGATGATCTTAGAGGTCTTTTCCAACCTTAATGATTCTATGATTCTATGAAGTCAGTGGTGCTTTGTCCATGCAGGTCCCCTCCCCGGTGCACTTCCACAGGCTGGCGTATCCCACTGCGGCAGCAGGAGTTGGACCTCATGGTGTCACTGCCTCAGGATCTTAAATGCATGTGTTATTTTTCGTGCCTAACATACGCATGGTAGCTGTCCTGCCCTCTGACTGCGCCGCGAGTCCTGGAGAAGGCAGGCTGATTCACCCGCCATCTTTTCATCCTCGACAACGTGGCACAGAGACAGTCCCTGTCTCAGCAGGTATAGGGACACAGTGGAAACCGAGCTTTTTTTTTTTTTCTCCTTTTGCCTTCCCCCATTTAAAAAATACCTCATTACTGGGATCAGCACCAATGCTTTGTCAGTTGTGTTAGCTGAGAGGGGAGAAAAAGCCGTGGTGAGTCATGCTTCTAATGTGGAGATTAAAATATTAGTTGTGAGTATGTGTTGGAGACAGTACTTGTGCTACTGCTGGTAGAATGCAACGGGGAGGGAAAATCTTACAGGAAGAAAAAAACGTTTTACGGAGTCTCTGGGATCTAATGTGCTTCCCACGAAGAAGTTCCATACCCAGTCCTACGGCAGAGATTAGAAAGAGTAGATGAATGGTGTTTGAAGTCTTTCAATTTAAAGTGAGTGGGCATGGCACGGTATGGGGGGAATGGATTTTCTCTGAGCAGAACAAACATTCCACATCAGGGTTTAAAAATAGTGCCTGCTGGCACGAAGGCCCCCAGCTCCTTGTGTCACTTCCAACCACCGACTTCCTCCGTAATTGTCTGGAGTGCACTTGTTTCTCTCCAGCTTTTAGCAGTTGATAAGATAGCTGTTTAAAAAAACAAAACAAACACCCAAAACAAAAAAAACCAAATAAACCCAAAATTGCCTTGTTATTCTTGGAGAGTCCTGAGTAGTTTAGGATATGTGTGATGGAGAGGGTGTGTAGTTGTTTATGATGTGGTTAAAGCACGGTGAAGAGACAGCTCACACAGAGGGGATAAAAGTCCACTGATGAAACGGAGCTGCAGTGCATACCTGTATCCTTGTGATCGAGAAAAGCCAGGGGAGACTAGCCACGACCCACACCGCCAGCCCACATGGTAAACAGTCCGTGTCCATGCTGATGCCGCGTTTTTGTAGATTTTCTGATTGCTTAGCCTGGATTCCAGGGCTTTTCATATCTCAGCAGATAGAGCTGCCCGAGGGATGGCTGGCAGGGCTTGCCCTGCCTTGCTCAAACCTCACTCAGGAAGTTTTGACCCACTACCATCTTTTTGTGGAAGCTGTCGCATGGCACGCTTTGCAGTGCTATGGAGGAGTAGCTCTTGACTGTGGCTTAGGTTTTTACACATGAGAAATCGGCTCTGGTGGTAGTGGGAGCTGAGGCGGTGGGGCTTGGAGGGGGCTGTCCGCGGCAGGTTGCAGCCTCTGCCACAGCCATCCCTTTGGTGCTGCCAGAGCAGAACACAGAAACCCACAAAAAAATGCAGATGGAAAGATGCTCCAGGGAGCATCAAAGTCTGCTCTTCCCTCAGAGCAGGATCATTTGTATCTGCTGTTTCCAACAGATGTTTTTCTAATGCAAACCTTCAGCGGTGGTATTCCACAGCCTCTTCGGGAAGTCAGCGCAAGTCTGTTACTACCCTGAGCATTAGAAAGCTTTTCCTAATATCTGTTTTAAATATTTCTTGCTGTAATTTAAACCCACTATTATTAGCTCTTGAGTACTCCTACCACTACCAGCTTCCATTTTTCATTAAGAATAACTATTGCAAGTACTTATTCCTTATTAATAAGTGGCTTGTTCCCACTTACAAAAATGCTTCATACCAGACTCTCTGACATGAACTTCAGATTAATTCATTAAGTAAAATGGGGAAGGGTTGGCGGGATCTAGCTGAAGCGATCTAGAATAATCAGCTGTGTTATTAATTAGAAAATGTCAGGCCATAGAAGCACTGGATGATAGCACCATTTATGAAATAGCAAAGCAGAAAGAAGACATTTGCCAGTTTTTGGTGTAATTGCGCAGAATGCTGTAAGATTTTTCATTGCCTGAGTGGGACAGCAAAAGGAGGTGAAGGGGCTGATGAGTTGCAGGAAGAGGCAGTTTTGGGAGGGTTACCTTACTTCAGGTGCCTGCTGGTCACTCTGAGTTTCCATTGCTAGAAGAGTCCTCCAGCACCACCCGCGAGCTGTGGGAATGCTAAGACGATGCTCTGCTGGAAGGCAGGGACTGCCAAGAGCAGATGATTCACATGCATCTTGCTTATTTCTGGCTCCGCAGCTGGGACAGCGTGCCAAAAATGAGTGAAACCAAAGATCAAGCGAATAGGTCTAGAAGGGTTTTTTACCACTTGATACAGCCATTGGGAGCTATGACTCATGCAGTCAGAGATGATGCTTTAACATTCACTCTGATCTGCATAATTCTACTGGTGTGACTGAATTACTAACAGCAGCATTTGCAGAGAGATGCATTCAGCTGTCTTAACTTGCACTCCCCCTCCCTTTTTCTTGACTGGTGTTTGCAACAACGATAATAAAATACATAGTTTTAAAATTTTATTTATTTATATTATTCCTTTTGAAATTATTCTGAACCCCCGTCTAGTGGGGAGAGTAAGCAAGGAGGGAACAAATGAGGGAGATGTGCGGTATAGTTTATGTCCTCACTTGGAGCTAGACCTGGTTAGCAGGATGTAATGTACTCTGTTGCAATCACTGAATGTATTATAATACACAAATTCCCTCTGTTTGCTACTGCGTCCACTGGAGGACCCACCGTTTTGGGCCCGTTCCCAGGCAGGACGGTTAAAGTGACACCCAAAACGCTCGCTAGCCTATTCACCTGCACTGCTAGATGCTGAGTTTACAGCTTTGTGAACTATGACTCCATCTTGTTACGCTGTAATCTCTTCTGCTGCTGTCTCTGGTCTTTTCACCTTGTTCTCTAATCCGAAACAGCCAGTGTCTGTGTTCAGGATCTGCTTATTCTGAAAATAAATCTCCTCAGGGCCATAAAAGGATCTTATCTCAACCATCAAAGGTAAGGGAAGTCATGAGAGTGCAGGTGCTTTGAGAAGCTGGAGGTGGGGGTGGATTGTCTTGTTTTTCTAACTGATCTTTTCTATGTTAACCCGAAAAGTAAGTAGGAATCCATATGGGGTTGTAGGCTGGGGGGAAAGCAGCTCGCTTTTTAGCGGAGCTAAGGGTAAACGGTACAGGAAAATAAATTGGAATTTGGGGAACAAAGGTTAAGTGTCACAGAGGATAAATACACTGAAAGCAGGTCCAAGGAAGCAGGAGATAAGAAAGTAGCTGTGGGGAGGTGCCGAGAGCACAGAATTGTAGGGACTGTGGGAAAGATGCTGGAGAGTTTCTCGCTGCCAGCGCAGGAGCCCATGCTTTTGCTGCAGCTGCTGTACAGCAGAGCAGGAAGGATTAGGTACAGCTAATCCCACACTGAACTCCAGACTGTTAAACTGCATGGGTTTGACCTGCATTTCAATGTTTTGAGTGTTAATTATAAGATGGCTGGGCAACATCACGCTGCAAGCCTGCTGGGCAGAGTTGCTCTTAGACGATGTGTTTCTTTATCATTTCGTTATAGGGGTTTATTATTTCACAGCGGAGAAACTAGCACCTGCTCTGGGATTTTAAATAAATAGATATGCTCTAGCAAGAGCATTTCTATGTATAGAAGATTAAGTATTCTTCAGCTGTGTTGAAAAAGGACTGTTGTTCATTAACCCTCCTTTATACTGGCCAATCTACCTGGCACTCCAAGCAAGCGGCCATCAAAAGGTAAAGTGCACATTGTGCTAATGAGATGCTAAGCTATTGTTAGAGACATTGTTTCTGAGGGAACTAAACTGCATGTCAAACAGATGAACTTGGATATTTGTGAAGCACTGTTCCTGAAATTGCTGAGAGGGGGAAATGAGTTTTTAATTGCCTGCTTTTTACGCTCATGAGTGTCTGGACCAGGAACAGAGAAGTGTGTTTGTCCTATCCTGTCCTATCCGAAAGAGCAGGCGGGCTCACTCTGTCCTCTGTCAAGGACTGCACGAGAACAGAACAAAGTCTGAGAGTCAGGAGACGTGAACTCAGCGTCTTGTCAGCTGTAAACTTGATCTGACCCTGACCAGGTCACTCATTCCGGGTGCCTCCGTCCCCCTCGGCTGCTCCGCGCTGGTCGTTTCACAGCATCGCTGCTGGAGGGAAGGCCTGTGGATGATCCTCTCTAGTCTTGCAGTTGCTTATGCAGCTGCTCTATGCATCACTCCCTGTATTACATGATCTGTTGTTCTCAAGTGAAAGCTTTCCTTTTTGTAAAGTACAGTGGTTCAAGTCTTACAGGGTAGCATCTTGCAGAGATGCATGAAATTGAGTATAAACCTCCCTTTGCACAGCCAGAATTTTTTTTAGAACCCAAAAGAACCATTAAAGCTATGTTTAAAAAAACAAAACAAAACACCAAAACAAGCTAAATCAAGTATCCACCTGCACTTTTCCTCTTCGAGCGCCCAACAAGTGTACTGCAAAAGGCAGGGACAGTTTGAGAGCGAAGTAGAATTTGACGTCCTGATCGCTTGCTGGTGCTGGTATGTTTTCAGGAAGACTTTACTGTATTTTCAGGGGCTTTTGGGCAAAGGCTGAGATCTTTCTCCCCTCATTAATTCCCTGATCCATTGAGGGGCTAAGATCTTTTTGAGAATTTTACCTGGTGCGTGGAGACTGTAGCTCAAGGTGGCTTTGGCATTTGGTGTGGCACATGGATTCAAATACCTCCTGCCACCAGTGAGTACGGTAGTTACCCAGAGGGCAGGAAGGGGACCCCTGGCTCCAAGAGGAGCACCCTCTTGTCGTCCTTCACAGCAGATTACTTCCCCCAACGAGGGGCTTCCAGCAAGGCCAGGTATGGGTCTGGTGGAGAGGGGGCATCTCTTCACCCGCTGCTGGCGTCTGCCTGCCTTCCCAATGGTGGAGCATGGAACTGCTTTGGCAGGACAGACCCGTCTCTTTCCGATTTTTTTTTTAAATTTTCTTTTTACATTCAGTTATTACTTGACAGGCTGCGTTGTTTTCTGAGGAACACAAACAAGGGAAAGGAAGTTGCATTGTTTTTCTGCTGTTTATAAAGCTATAAAACTTGGATGGAACTTCAAGGAGTAGGGAAAAGGCGCTTCACTAGCTTGAGGGCTTTTCTCCATGACATTAGAAAGATGGATCTGTTCCAGAGAGGCATCAGTGCCAGACTTTTCCTAACAAAGATTGGGTTAATCTCTTATTCTGGAAAGTCCCACTTATCCAGTATAAGGGGGAAGACTGCCTGCCGCCTTTCTGTGAATTTTGTTGTAGGTTTGAGTACTCATTTCCCAAGGCAGTGCTGAATTTAACCATGCAACAGTTGGCGAGTAATGTGGCAGTCAGAAGTTGTTGAAAGCTGCAGTAGTTTGGCTGTAGTGTTGGAAGTAGGTAGCTCTAAAGTGTAAGACATGGTGCTGTCATGTTGCTGCCATTTCCCTGACTTCTCAGGAAGCTGCTTTGCAGCAGTCTGACTGCATACAGTGCCTCCTGCAAGAGAGACATTAGATTTAAATTCAGATTGGAAATGCATAGTTATTCTCCTATCCCCCCAAGTAAAGAAAATTTCCAGATATGTCTATTTGAGCATCTGAAGCTTCAAAAACAATTAGATGATGAGCAGATACCCAGTAAGTGCCACTGAGAAATGCCACCATCTGACTGGTCTCTGTTTTTTTTTTCATACTCCCACATAGAATGAAGAGAAAAGCTGGACTGAAAATAGTGTGAAGATTTCAAATTCTCTCAAGGCATGGTCCTTACTTACAGTAATCAGGTTTTATTTTGGGAAGAACTCTGTGCAGAGGGTATTTTTGGCACTCGGTTCCAGTCGCCTAATTAAACTTCTCGAAACAACAACAACAAAATGCATCGCTCCTGGAGCAGACCAGAGCTTTGGAAAAAAGCCAGATAAAACTACTAAGAACAAATGGAGAAATTCCCATTCCAAGCTTATAAACTTCAAAATCCGGATGGGGTAGTGCTCCAGAGACTGTGCAGTCAGGGCAGGGCAGACTCTGGCAGGAAAAGGATGTCCCTTTGCTCTTTTCTTTTCCTTACCTCTCTCCTCCTTCTTTTCAAAACAGCGACCACTCGATAAGCACCTGAGATGATGCTCCTATCTTGATTTTTATTATTAGATCTCCACTTCCAATTCCACCACCATTTCCATCCTTGCCTCATAAGGTGAGGCGCAGAGCCTTTGTACCCGGCAGGATGGCTGGTTAATAGGATGAGTGCATCTGCAGCGAGCGTGCCGGTTTGGCTGCCTGCCTGTGCCGCTTCCCTGCCCTCGACCTTTCCGAGTTCTTGCTGGAGGATGCCCTGTGGGCGATTTTGAAGAGAACTTTCTGCACAGGCTTCCAGTGATATCTAACCATGTTAATTAAAAGGAAACTTATAGCATAGAAAGCTACCTGCTGGTACCAGCCTTGCCCGTCAGTTGGGGTTAACCTGTGCCAGTTCAAAGATGCTGCCTGTGGATGGTGTCTAGCATGAGCTGTAAAGGATTTTTTTTTTTCTGTCTCTGTTCTAATTGCAGTAAAAAATTTTGGTAGTAACCTAATAAGATCACCTCAGTTCTCTGTCCTAAGCAGTTCTCAATTGATTATAATGTTACCAAATCATAAGCATTTTGGCTGAAATTTTCTGTCTGGGCTATCTATCTCACCATGTTATTATTTTTAGGTTTTCATCCAAAAAAATGTCCAGCCTTTTCCAGGAACAAGACTAGGAGGAGAGCATTGCTTTACATTAAAACAAATGAGCAAACACATCCTGGCAGCTGCCTTCTCCATGAGCTGGGATGCCCCAAATGCTTGGAAGGCAGTTTTGGGATTTGGCAGAGGGGTGGCCTTTGGGCTCATGAGTGAGCATTTCCCCTTCTGTGAGAAGCTGCAGAGTTTTAACCCACATCATGTGTATGCAACAGTGACTTCAAAGTTTTCTTGCTGAACATTAAGGTTTTCTGTTCAGTGAAAGGCTAAACCTGTCCCATCGCTTGCTGCTGACCAGCCTGCTGGTGAGCAGAACAAGCGAAGATGGATATGCCGTGCACTAGTTAGAGACAGGAGAAGAGACAGGTCAGGAGGAGTCAAGCAGGTAGGAGGAAAGGCAGGAAGATCTGCACCCAAGAAAGCGCCCCGTATCCTACACCCTCTGGAGGGGAACCCATGATTGCTATCAGCCAGGATCTTGGTCTACTCTGCTGCTGAGGGTGGCAGCCCAACTCTCCCTCGCTCCTTTGGCAAGTTCCTACTGGGCAATCCAGGAAAGATAACCCATGTTTTCCCCTGGATCAGCTGCCTGACCCAGCTCCCCATGAGGTGATGAGTGTTCACGGCATTTCAAAGGACGCAGGAGTACGGGATGAGGAGGGCCACGCTTCCCTGCAGGCAGATGTCCTGCAGAACTTGCTGGTACATCTAAACCCTGCTGGCAGTTTGCTTTGTTCCTTCTCTGGCTGATCAATACAAAGCCCAACAACTGTCACTCCTATAAGCTGCTGTGTTTGCCCAGGTAAAGGAGGTTTGTGAGGCAGGTTGGTAGGCTAAGCGTTGCCATTGATCCCCGAGGGTGACAATGTGAGATCGCTTTATGGTACTTCTGTTCTGTTGGGTTTTTCTAGAATTTCTTCACGCGGTTAATTTTGATTTTTGACTTACATATGAAACATACGTAGAAAAGATCATTATTGAGACTGCAGGTAGTTTTGACCATGGTGCACCTGCTCTGAGAATGAAGGGGGTTATAGAGGGATGAAAGTTGCTGCATCCCTTCTTGTTTGTTGCAGAAGCCGTACTGTATGGAGCGGATGGAGCGCGTAGGGAGAAAGAATATAATGATATGGTTAAAGCAATTACATTGGTCAGTATAGAGATTTTTTGTTTTTCTTTTCTCCCCCCCAAAAAAATCCTATTGGATGCTGGAAGAATATCTCCTTCTTCTGATTAATCTTAATTGAAGCAATTCTATTATTTAAACATCATAGTCCTCTTTTTACATTTCCAAACTGCTCAGCCTTCTCAGTAGCTTCTTAGAAGCTCACACAAAGATACTCCTTTCATTTGTGCCTCAGTTCTTAAAGTGAGAAGGGGACCCTGTTGGGAGGTGATGTCCAGAACACTGAGTCCTAATATTCTTGCTCCTTTGTCCTTCTGGGTAGACCCTGAACAGATGAGACTTTACCTCATGTATTCTGCTTGGCTCAAATGCATGTAGGTAAAGGAGGAAATTCGATCAAAGCTTCTCTTTTGCCAAGTCTATGTTCTTTGTATGTACATGATATAAATAAAGACAGTCTCTGCCCTGAGGAGCACTGAAAACCCCTCTGAAGCAGGGTCACACTCCTTTTGTCTGTGAATTGTTCAAGCATTTTTGCAAAACGCACAAAACTGTAAGATAGCTGCAGTGTGCTCTTTGTGGGGTGACCCATGAAGATAACTCAAACTTCATTGAGGGAGAATGGTGGTGCTTGCTTCCTTAGTGGTGTTTCACATGGATATATTGTACCAGGGCCTGGTAACGACAGTTAGCTGAGTTGTTTTCAGATAAGAGGATGATGTTGGCTTGACAGAGAAAGCCTTCTGGGGCTGAATTCTTGGGTTCTGAGATTACTTTTCTTCTGATGTCGAAGAAAAATAAGATGTCCGTTTTGGTACTGTTGCACTGGAATTGCTGTAGTCATGCTACTTTTCCCTGAAAGTTGCCCAGTTTTGCCCAGTTTTGCCCAGTGAAATAGAGTAGATACTGGCAAACCTGGTCCCACCACTTATCTGTGGATAATGTGGATAACAGCCTCTCCATGTTTCAGCTCATTGTCAGGGACATCTGATGTAGGAATCTTTTGACAGAGAAGTTTGAGTTCACAGGGTCCAGAAAAAGTGCTGTTGCCTCTGCAAGGTCTTGCTCTTCTTACAGAGGAGAATCTGAGGCTGTGCATTTCTAGGACATGTTGTAATGCTGGTGGGAGGAAAGGTGGGCACGGTATACAGGCACTGGGCAGAAGCTCCCCTTCAGGGACTGGGGTAAATGAAAAAGGGTTTCAGAGTGCTCATCATGTTCTGTGCTGAGCAATTTGAGAATCTGTCCGTCAGAGTCATTACAGGAACTTCTTGGTTAGAAACAGTTTTACAAATAAGTGCTGTCACTTACTCAAAGTCATCCTGGTGTTTTGCTTTAAAACTTGAACTGTTCTTCAAATCTTTCTTTTGCCACCATTTCCTCCATGGATAAAACAAAAGTGTTTGCTTTGACTGTTGTAAGGCACTTGTCACTTGTGAACTGTTAGCATTTAATTAATGGTGTTAATTGTTAATGGAATCTAGTCCCATTAAGTCACAACAAAATAAAAACCAGTGAGGTTAGATGTGAGGGGAAAAAAACATAGCATTATTGTCCATCAGTTGCCAATGAAACTTTCCTTGGAGGTCAGAATTGACCAGCTCCACAGAGGTCACCCTGCTTTGCAGGACAAGTATGTCTCTCAGATAACTGCTTGGTGGAAAGGTTGCCTTTTTACGTGTTGTGGCAGAGTCCCGTAGATCGTCTGTGGCAATTATTATTTTGTAACTGTTCCTGGTGATCCTATGTTCAGTTCCCACCTTCAGTGACTGGTATTTGGTGATCTTCTTCCTCCGGTAGCTTCTCCTTTCCACGGACAAGGAGAATGTTTTGTAGTTTAGCCCCAGGATCTTCTGGATTGTGAGGATGTCTGTCTCTTCAGCCTTCCATGGTAACAGTGAAGACCCACGGGATTTTTGCTTTATTTTTGGGGCTACATCAGGGTGTGGGGCTTGCATTGCCCCTAAACCTGAGGGGCTGGTACTGCCTACCCATTAAAAAATGCTAATTATTTGCTTGTATTTCCCCTACAATGTTTGTTTCGCCATCAAATACAATTAGTTATAATATCTCAAGGAAGCGTTTTATTGCATGAACAATGTGTGTTAAGGGGAGAAAAAAACCTTTTTGTTCATGTGCCAGTGGTATGTGTATGGCCTTAGTATTGAGGCCTTAGTATTGAGTATTTGCAAACACAGTGGTTTTCTTTGCTATGTACATATAGTCATATGCAGGTAATATTTAATTAATTGTAATACAAAGGACAAGCCAAAGTGGAAAAATGGGTGGAGAATGTTGTGTTTTGATGGCTTCCAAAAGATGTCCTGTTTGAGAGGTGTGAATTTATGCATTGCATTTCAGGCTCCTGCTCAGAGGAGAGTGAATATTCATTGGGATTAGCAGCATCTTCTGCATGAGAGGTGTCAAAACGGGCTGTCAGCATAATGAACGTGTTCCTGTTGTTCTCTGGTTTGAGACTCATTCTGTCAACTCAATGCACCTTTTAAAAACTTCTTATTTATTTATGTGATGCCAATTATCTGCTGAGGTCTGTAGACACAGGCTAGTTCCAAAAAGATGGACAGTCATTTCACTGTATTCAGGGGTGGTTCGATACTATAAGCGGCATTACTCCTAATTTGCCCCTGGCAGGGCAAATTCCCTTCTGTCAGTCTAGGGCAAAAGAGATTTAGTTTGGCACTGCCCCTGTGCTTTAATTTCCACAAATGTCAGGACCCAGACCTATGTCTCAAAGACCTTTGTTTAGAGATAAAAGCAATAAATTAAAAATATGTATACTAGTCTTGCATACCCTGCCTTTCATGGGGAGGGGAGAGATAATTAATTGATAAGAAAAACTGTTTGTTTATTCCTATCAGTCACTGTGGTGAAGCCAGAAAATCAGTCATGAAACTAAACTTCATGTCCCTGGGACTTTGTGACCCATTATAGAATATACTCTGCCAGGGAAGAAAATCTGTTTAACAGGCTTTAAATTTAGGAGCATGCTGAACCTGTAACTACTATCCAGTTTCTGAACATGATTTATTTTGTTCATTAATTATTTTTGTTTGGTGTGTTGTCAAAGTTGTGACAATCTAAGGACATAGGTAATCCAAGGTTTGCAGAGATAATGTATTGTATTAAACCAGCAAATATAGCTGGAAAAGTCAAAGAAGCTTTCAAACACACAGGCAGCACCTAATCACGATTTGTGTGCCCAAAAGCCTCTCTGCTTCTCCCAGCTCTACTGTTTGGTCTAATCTGAGATAGTCTGACCACAAACCCTGTCCAGCTCGGTCCTTTGCTGGTACCTACAGGCCACAGGAACGCTGCCGGGTTCTGCTGCTTAAGGTACACAGCCTGCCTCTGCTCACTCGCATATTTTTTCCAGGAACAAATGAACAAAATGGAATTTTCACCAAACAATTTTTTTGTAGGTAAGGTAGGAGGGCTCAAAACAATGAAGGAATGATATGGTTTTGTTGGGAAAATAGGCCTCCACCTGCTGCTGTAGCTGTTTATAACTAACTACTTTTTACTATGAGGCCATTTTTTAATATTAGTTTTTGAAACCTTCCCGGTTAAAATCAAATTACTTTAATGAAGTTTCTTTTTACTGCTTGTAGCCTAATTGTTGGTAATTGAGATAAGATGTTTGGAAGTGGCCATTATCTGGTAATTGACCATGTCAGGTTTTTTAAGCCTCCATAGCTTTAACTTATCCCACCTCTATATCTACCAGTCTCAAGTCATACATTAATTCCTAGAGGGGGTTTTGTTTTCCAGAATCTCTTCTTCACCACCACAGTGCTCATTGGACTCTACATGTGGTGATGTTCTTCTCGGTACAAACAGAGACTCAGAAGTACCCTGGAGCACAAGATGCTATGGGTTCTGCACAGGTACAGGGGTTTGCCGCCTTCTGGGTCTGGTGGCAGATCTGTGCTGTATCTCAGGAGCTGCAAGTGCTGTATTTCTAGAGGATGGTCAGGATTCACTCAAGGAAGGGGGGAATGAGTTTCAGGGTGAAATGAGTTTCAGGACACGGTCCGGTATGGACTCCGTTCTGAGGCCATGTCCAGGAGTATAGCCAAAGTTCAGTTATCTGTTTCAGTTACACTTTATTAGGCAGTCCTTTGAAGGATGAACAGTGTAGGCTTTATAAAAAGGGATTTTTCTCTCCTAAGATCTGCAGGTAACCTGGAGAGGCAAAAATGCATATTCAGCAAAATGGTCTGGCAGGAGGAGCAGAGTGCTCTCTGCCTCGAGGACCTGCGGGAAGCAGTGGCTGCTGCTTGTCTGACTGCGGTGCTGGCTGAAATCCATGTCCACGTGGCAAATCTGATCAGCAGAAACCTAAAGGCAACCGAACACCTGCCTTCAATGAGCTGGCCTTGCTCAAACCTGAAGTAAAACCTAAGAACAGGTAAAGTAGATTACTCTTTGGCTTGCTCTTCTGCTGCTTATACCACCATTAAATATGTTCATAAATGCCACTAAGTATCCAGGGTGAAAAGGCATGATGTGAGTAATAATGCAAGACGAGTTGTGCAATTACATTTAGATGCCCACATATTTTCAGTGGTTATGAGGGGCAAAAAGCCAAATGTCTTCAGCCACTTAATACTGGATTTCTGGCATATCGTACATAAAATTCTTGAGAGATGCTGTTACTTCATAAAAAGTGAAAGAGCACTTTATCATTTTTATAACTCAGCTGACAAATAGGGACACCCAGCTATTCAAAGCTCCCTTATAGTCCAGTCGCTTCTCTGCAATAATGCTTTTTGAAAGCAGGAACTCTTGTAGATGCAATATTGCATGTGTGTCCCTAGAGAAAGAAACTGTTATTACTGTTACAGACACTGTTCTTAATTCATCTAGATCCCTAAGAGCCTTGCACCTCTAAGCTTTCTCCTCATTGCCTGGATCCTGGATGGCTGTGCGTGGAGGGTAGATCAGTGAAGGATTTCCCTTCTTGCCTGATACAAGCCAGATTTTGGATACGGATTTGCTCAATTATAGTTTGAAGTCTTCATATTCAAAATTCTGCTTAGGCACATTGTAGAAATGAAAGAGAGCAATGAAGATTTGGTAGTCCACACTCTTACTTGGACAAAGCAACCTCGATGTTGAACTCCCTTAATATTATAGTTCTTCACATGGAGCCTGTAAGTAATTTTGAGTAATTGCAAGTCTAGAAACTTGGTTTCTGGCACAGATGTGTGTATGGAGAAATTCCAACAAATCCAAGGAAGACAAAAATGAAATCGGTCCCATAGAAAACAGTGCTAAACAGGTGAGAGGGTATAGTAAGACTGATAATTCTGATTGCACGGAGATATGAGCTGCTCTTGACTTTTGGGAGCTCTGAGTCTGTATTTTAAAGCTCTACTGTCCTGGATTTGCTGCACTGGATGATACTGGGATGTCCTAGAGAGAGGTGGGTGAAGAGCAGTTGAATTTTCTCTTCAACTCTGTACCACATAGGAGGGCTGGCAGAGATGTATAGAATTTTCACTCAAAAGAAAGAATTTTGCAGGGAGCAGCAACACTAACAGCTGAACTAACTGGGTTTTTTGTTATTCTGCAAATAGGCACATCTGCTAATCAGCTTCCATTAGTAAACTTGTCCTTAGAGCTAGCAATCTATACAAACAAAAACCTCACACGTGCCAATGTTATCCTTAGTTATCTTAAGGTTTCTGCATGTGTCCCAGAATGTATTTGTTTTTCTTTCTGTTTCCTGAAGGGGAAATGTTATGCTTTCGTTCTTTTTTAGTGCCTGCCCACTTTGGTGCTAAGTATCGGGTAGCTAAGGTTTGGGTTGGATAAACTGCCATCCAAAATTCACTTATAGCCAAATTTCATAGTTCATGCACCTGAAATAAGTCTCATATGACACCTCCGGTTCTGTAGTCCTGGTCTGAATCCAAAACACAAAGATGTTTAGGAGAAACGGCGGTTGTGGGAAGGAGAAGAGAAGCTTATCCAAACATTTGGAAAATGTACATATTGTATTTTTCTTGTAAACTTCAAAAACCTGTGATGTGGTTTCTGTTTTTTCCCCAGACAGCTTTGACTTTTCCACATTAATCATTTTATTCATCAATTTGTTTTCCTTTGTCCTTCACTCAGCAAAAGCTTCATAAAACCCTTGCTGTTTATAGTTTCAGTATTTGTTGCAACGTGAGGAAAATTGCTCTTCTTAGATCATAAAACAACACAAGTGCTGGATACACATGCATCAGTCGGGGCTTCAGGTTTCCAAGACAGAGCTGTGGAGCCAGTTCTTCACATGGGGCTCCTAAATAGATGTTTAAATTAGTGCTAAACCCATAAAATGGCTGTTCACATGCTTGAATATCTGTGGTCGCAGTATGGAATTTTAAAAAATTTTCATGCAGTCAATCAGAGCTCCATAGGCAAGGTGAGTACCTCGTGTGCTTAGCACTGTATAGGTGCTTGGTAAGAGACCAAGAGAGTTTGCAGTTCAATATCAGTATTTCCTAAAGGCTTATATATTTCAACTGGAAGCTTATCATCTTATATATACAGTTTTAATTCACATAATTCTTTTAACTCAGTCCTCCAAAACTCAGCTCTGCTGAAACTCAGTTCATTGGACATTCAGTTCATTGGTGTTACAGCAGGGAGGAATTTTTAAGAAACTCAGATTTGAAAGAGCCCAGCAAGTCTGTACCGAAACTTTAACTTTTTTTTTAAAGCTCTAGGGAGAGATTAATTCCACTCAATCACTTTTGATTCACCTGCAGCTTAAAGGGAACTGCAGACACTTTAACAGCTGAATTGAAAGGTTGTTGAGTCACTGTTATATCTCTGTAGTCTTTGTCCATTTGCTATTTGCAGCTGCTTTTACCGTTATTCACTGAGTTGCCACAGAAATCTCTGATAGTGGTACTATGAGATTTTTATTTCCCTGGCAGTGGGAGAATTGCAGTGCTAATCCAAATCATTACTGCTAGCACCAGGGGGCTTTGCATTTAAAGTGCAGGTTGTCAGTAGAATTTGTAGCAGCAAGTGACTGTCTCCAAGCGTTAGCGAAGGGTATCCTGGGTTTTGTGTTTGAAGGTCCCGACACTTTTGAATCAGGTTTTAGAGGACCGACTTACATGAAATGTGCCTCATCTGGGAATTGGGATCTTGGGTACTACTATATTATAAGTCGTTAATAACTCAGTAAGTACGTTGTTGTATCTCTGCATTTCAGCTATGTGAACTGAACATTCTCTCTGATGTGCGGGCTGTAATTCATGAGGAGCACCAGATTAAGTTGCATTGTCCTGCTCGTTTCTCAGAGGTTATCGTGGAAGATGACTTCATGGGTCCTGAAGTACCTTCTATGCTTTGGAATGTTACACAGGCTGGAGTGCCGAGGAAAAACAGAATTGGTGTTTACTACCTTTATCTTACTACATCTGGGTAGAAACTGTAGGGCCATAGGTTTTGGGTCATGAATGGCTTTACCATGTTACTTTTACAAGGTTAAAATACTTTTACAAGGTTTCCAGTACAGAGGCGTGGGCTTAGCTGTTCCAATATAATCAGGTACAGTGCACCAAGGCCCTTATAACTTGCCACGCCATAAAGAAATGGCTAAAATAAAATAGTCTGAGGGGAGTTCCCTGGTCTGACTGAAACAATGAGGAAAAGTTGATCCTTAATTCTGCTGTTCTTCCCAGTGTGTATGAAGAGAGGAGCAAATCCAAGCAACTGTGTGCTACACAAGGTCTCCAATTACCCATATGGCTGCAGGGAACAGTAGCAGCAGAGTTACACAGTAAGTTCAAAAGACGCTTTAAGCAATTTTTTACTGTTCAGATGAGTAAAATTGGATAAAAAAACCTCCATTCTGATCTAGGAGTTTGATAATTAGTGTATTTCATCATCACATTTCATAATCAGTTTGTACAACTGTGAGAGTTTAAAGCATGTTGCGTCAAGCTAGACAGACCTAGTGCAGCTTTCTGACAAAGCAGGTCGGTACGCTTATACAGGAGCTGGCCTGCTCTTTCCAAAACCAAAGGAGCAAATTATTATGTGCTTTAACCTAGACACTTCAGAGTAGTTATACCAGTGGCCCACTAACTGGCCCCGGATGTGTTAGGAGTTTGGATTCCCTTATGCTACACATAGCCTTTGATCCAGGTATTAAACAAATTTGTACCCGGTGCCTCCTTTCTTGGGTGTGCAATTGATGATGCACAGGATTACTCTTTTTATTGCTTGAGGGGAAAGGAAAATGATTTTTAGAATGGGAGGTAAAAGAAGCAAATATTTTGTATTTTTTCCTCTTTGTTCAAATAAATCCATCAGTGTGATGCTTGCAATGATGCTTGCGACCCAGGCTTGAGTGTCTCTGTGTTAGTACAGGCAAAACAATGAAATGGATTGCAAGCCTGGATCTCACTTGTGCTCTCCTCTGAGTTCAGAATTAAAATGAACTGTAAACAAAAGTAACAGTGTTTCCCTTACCCATTTCTCCTGGGAGAAGGGAAAATAAGAAAGAGACAGCATAATAATGAAAAGAAAATCATGTTTTTAGAATTCTGTCTCTCATAGCCAGCTGTCTGATGAATAGTCTCGGAGAAGGGATTTGCTTTCTAAGAGCCTAACTGGTTCTTCGCTTGATCACAGGCTTTGTGTTTTACTCTGTATCTCGGGTCTTTTGCAAGCTTATCTCTCGTTGTTGACTGCAAGGGTGATAGACAAGGGTGAAAAATAGTAGGGTGTGCAAATATATCCAGCCAGATTTCTGTCCTTGCCCTGGTGGATGGTGAGGAATTAGCAGCAAGAGGAGAAAGCAATCTACATTGTCATAGTTCATGTAAATGCCTAAATAACAATAAGAAAATTATCTGTAAGCAAAGGTGTCTTAACGTAATGTCTTTCAAACTACTGTCCACAAAGCTTCAGTTGACCTACAAGGCAAATGCTTGAAGTGGTCTGAGGTGTGCTGAGGTATGCTGTAGCTGTTTAGTTGCTTAGTTATGCAAAGCATGTTAAATTGCATGACTGCTTTGGTTTATGTAACATAATTGCCTTCCAGATTGCCCAAGCAATTAGAAATCAGGGCTTGCTTAGTACAGTTCTGTCCCTCTGTTTTTCTCTTGGTGAAAGAAGTGGGGAGTAGGGGAAAAGTGCTTTTTGCATGTGCCCATTGCAAAAACTCCTGCAATATCCTGCTGCACAGATCTTGTGTGATTGATGCAGTTACGATCACCCGATGTAAGTAATCTTGATGCCTTCTGTAACATGTATGGCTTCGAAGAACATTGATTCTCTTCTGAGATTTGTTTTACACCTCTACTTTTGTTGACTTGACTGAAGTTCGTTCTTATTGCAACGGTTTGTGAGAAGAAAGAATCTGTCCCTATGTGTTTTGCATCATTTGCAGTTTAATTCAAACTCTGCTATGAAAAAGAAATGGGATCTCTGAAACGCTAGGTATCGTTAGGCTCCTGGTATTTACATACCATCTGCTTCAGTACGCAATGGATAGCTGATCGGCTCCTTTCTGTAGCAGAGGTACCATGGCGTTACTGTGAGTGGATAATATTGGTCCAAGTTCTCTACTAGTGTAAAAGGAACGAAAACGGCTTAAAGAGGGTGTACGTGTTTTTTAAACCTTTGTAAACTGCTGTAATCATATATTGTTGTGCTATCCAAGTGCAGTAATAAAAGCATTTGATCCGTTAGCTCCTTCTTGACCCCGTCATATGAGGATGATGCCCTCAGCCATCAGACTGTAAGGTCTTGTCTCCCCTAATGACAGCAGGTGATAGGCTCTCCTGTTGCTAAGTGTTTGGTACGGAAAGGATGGTTTTCTAAAGTGCTGAATCTAACACCCTCATCTGTCTTTTTTTTTTTTTTTTTTTTTTGCTTGCATATCCAAGATGAGGAATGCGGGCAAGAACACTTTTCTAATCCTGCCTTCTTTGATATCTGAAATTCAGTTCTGAGAGCAGATGCTTTTAGAAATTTGTATGGGCCAGTAGGGACTGGTCACAGCATTAATGTTGAAAAACCTCCTTCTAATCCAATTTGTGCCAAAAGGTGCTTGTTGTTAAAATGCTTGAACACATATCTAAAAGCATGCTGAAATGGTTTGTTCTTAGCATGTGTTACGCATCCACAGCTCCCACTAGCTTTGACTGGACCTGTACTTGCACTTTTGTTTATTTAGGAACCAGTTTTAACACTACATTCTTTTATGCCTGTCAAGCACATTTAGACTGGAGTGGAGAAGAAAGCTTGTAACCATCAGATGAAGTAAGTTCTTGACCAAAAGAAGTAAGAGGATAAGATACCAAAGAGTTCTAGCATTGCTGTGTTTATTAAAGGAATTACATGCTTGAATCAAGAAGGAGCTTGGGCTGCTGGCAGAGGGAAATATGAACTGGTAAACACGTAGTGTTCTAAATAGCCATGGTACAAAGGCAAAATTTAGCAAATAAGGTTATTGAAGTCTTAGGTGTTTGTGGGTATGGGTTCTTCAGCTTACAGTATTACTTTCAATTTTATAGCTCTAAGGCAGAAGCTGGGGAAACTGTGGATGCTGACCCATTGGTTACTAGTATTATGTATAACCTGTATTCAGTCTGAAATCTTTTCCCTTAAAAACGAGGAAATTAATGAGCACAGGAATGTGAGAAACAAGCATTGAATATGATGCTTCGTACTACTTTCTATTTTTTAATCTTATTTTTTTAGCATCTCCAACCTCTTATCTATCTGCTTACAGAATTACTTGTGCACAAGTCCATCTGCTAGGTTGCATCTGGGAAAAAATGGGGATTCATCTGGAGAACATCTGATGCGACACTCGGGAAGCATTTTTTTCGTGACTAATGTCAGCTAGTCAGCAATATTTAAGCTGTAAGCTCGTAAGCTGACATGCTGAATGGCTCTTTCTAGTTCTTCTTTTCCAAAAACTGCTGGACTTTTAGAAGTCCTTGCTGTTCTGCACTGAAGCTGTCTAGTTTAATTCTGCACTGATACCCAATGTTCTTAGATTCCCCGAGGAAACTTGCCTGCATTTATAGACTGAGCTCAGGCCAGCTGAGGCTCAGGAGGGATGCATACCTTTCTGAGGATCCACCCTCTCCTACGTAGATGAAGTCCTGAAGATCTTTGACTTTGTGAATAGACTGAGTTGAATGCTGTGGTGAGAATGAGTTGATGAAGGTTAACTGGGTGGTGGAGAACAAGCAGATCTTCCTGCTATATGGTTGTGGGACTCTTGGTCTGGTGGCATGTGTTTTAATGTCATTTTGAGACTAACGCCAGGAAATAGGAAAGTGTGCTAACTTCTTAGAAGCTGGTGATGGAGTGCTGCCTCCGCAGAGTGCCCTGCTACACTTGTTGGTGCTAATTAGTTTGTGTCTGTTGAGCTTCCTTGTGACTCAGCCTGTTCTAATTAACACTTCCCTGTAGATTGCTGATGAACTCCAGAAATCTCATTTGTGACACACATTTCACCATCCCAGGGAGACAAATATATTTTGTTGACAAAGGTGCTGATAACACTATTGGACTGCGGTTTAATGTGTGTGTCTCAGAGATGGAGAGAGGTGACAAGACAGCCTGAGTGGGAGAATGGAGTTAAAAATAACACTAAGAATTGCAGCTGCAGTTTGTCTACCAGTTTGAATTGTTTGAGCCCCAGACTGTATGATACTCTCTCTGCTACAGACAATTGTAGGCAGTGTTTATTTCTTCTATCTCTGCCTCTTTACTCCATTAACATGAAAAGATGCAATTGTTAGAATGAAAAGCTTAGGAATTATATATATATACTGTATATATATTAA
>NW_009202329.1:0-438 GCF_000690835.1 Fulmarus glacialis
ATGCAGGAGAGCTCAAAGGGCTCTTGGGCCGCCTGCTATCTATGGCGCTAAGAAGATTGACTCATAGTGATATTTACATACTGACTACAGATGTTAGTTTCTTCCAAATTTGGCTGGAGTCACACATTAATCAGCACTGTGGTTAGGTGAAGCATCGTCTATTGTGTTGTTATCTGTCTCCCCTGAATCCACTTTGAGCTGGATGCGTCCATCATCACCAGACACACACAGTGGCCACAGGTGGTTATCGTTTGAGCAGGGTTACAGGAAAAGGTGAGGTTGGGGACAGGGGGAGCACCCTAGAGGCACGGGTACATGAGTTGCAAGGAAGAACAACCACACAAGTGGGTTCTCCCAGGAAAATTGCTGCTCCACTCCAGTGTCGGCAATTCCCCAGACAGAATAGAAAGGCTGATCTTACTCCTGATCTTAATAAAG
>NW_009202330.1:0-9225 GCF_000690835.1 Fulmarus glacialis
GGTGGCGGGGGGGATGTAACGGAGCAGGGGGTTGCTGGACACCCTGGAAAGCCCTCCTCGTGTTTCGCAGTGAAACCCAAGCTTGGCTTCCCATGTCGGGAGAGGGAGAGGTTGCTGGTGCTGCCGTTCTCTCCGGGCTGAGCTGTGCTGCCTCTTTAAGGGTTGAAGGATTTTCCCTACTCCTTGGCTTTCCCAAAACAGCTGACTGCACTAAAGCTCCTCTCCAGAGGAGATGTGCGTGTTGGGCAGATATTGCACCATGGGTCTCCCTGTCCGTGTGACCCTGTCAGCACCAGAGCTGAGCCCTGCCTCTCTCCAGAGCTTTGCTTTAGTCTCGCTGCTATATTAGGGGCTGAGTATGTGTCAGACGACAGTTTTCAGTTATTTCCCTCTGCTTCCCTAAAAGAAAAAAAAACCTCTTTCTCTGGCGCTGCCCTCACAGTGTCCTGATCATTCCTCCTGTCTCCTCCTCCCATCTCTAGGGCAAATCTGGTGGACCTTCAGAAAAAGCTTGAGGAACTGGAGCTGGATGAGCAGCAGAAGAAGCGCCTGGAAGCTTTCCTCACCCAGAAAGCCAAAGTGGGCGAGCTGAAGGACGATGACTTTGAGAGGATCTCCGAACTGGGGGCTGGCAATGGTGGTGTGGTCACCAAAGTGCAGCACAAACCCTCGGGGCTCGTTATGGCACGGAAGGTAATTGGGGGTAGGAGGAGTGGGCTGTGGTGCTGTGCTGGAGCGTCTGGCACTCGCCCTGGCTCCGGGAGAGCCGGCTTCGGTTGGGATCTCTCCGCCCTGACCCATCTGCATCCTAACCAGCTCACCTGGGTCGGGACCATGGTCCCAGCTGCCCCCACCTAGGTTTTACATGGAGCCTCTCCCGCTTCATCCCTGAGCTGCCCCGTCTGTCTCCGCGTCCTCCCCCAGGAGAGACCATGTTCTCTGTGACAGGTCCCTGGGGCTTGGAGCGCCTTGTGCGAAAACATAAGGTTTTGGGTTTTTTTTTTCTTCTTCTTCCAGTGAAGCTGGTTTTATGAACTCAGCTAAAGTGGATAGAAGCAGCAGGAAGCGGGATCTCTTGAGGATCCTAGGTCGGGGCTAACGAGGACTGGAAATGGCAGGTGGAAGGATGGGTTTGGAACAAACATGTTCCTCGCCCCTCACCACCCATTTAACAGATCCCCAAGGTAGTTCCGAGCAGCTGTGACAGTGGTTCCCCTCAGACGTGGGTTTATGGGCAACATCTTCTACTGTGCTGCCCTGTAGTAGAAAATGAGGAGATGCTTCGTCTGCCCATTAGAAAAGGCAGCACTCGGTGAGAACAGTGCAACTGCTCATCTGTAGGACAGCTTCCTTGAAAGTCTCTGGTCTCACCTGCTGTTGGGATGGTTTAGTGGGTCTCCATGAGCAAATCCGCATCTCTAGGTGGCTTCACTCAGAGCTGAGCTCTCAGTGTCTTCTGGGGCGTTTGATTTGGGAGTGTTGGGTGTCACCAGGTGGTTTTGAGATTGTTGGGAGCTTCGTGTTCAGAAACTGAAGCGAGGGCAAGCTGCAGCACTGCTCTCCTTCCTGCAGAGACCGGCCTTTGTAGGTCTGCAGGAAGGACAGATGTCCCTGGGGTTGGGTGTCCTAGAGCTTACAGTAACAGTGGCTCTTTTTTCTGACCTGCCATTGTATTTTCTAGCCTCTGGCTTCCCTACCCACAGCTGTGTTAACTGACTCTACATGGAACACAAGGAATAAAGCAACTGCTCTTTCACATGCATAATCTTCATGGTTTTTTTTACTTTGTGTGGTTTCCTTGATATCAGAGCACCTCTTCTTACAACACCTACAGAACTTGTGAAAATGTTCCCATCTGCTGAGTCAGATCTGCACCAAACTTCTGATTTGTCTTTCCACTCTGTATCCTGCGCGATCGCCGCGTGTTACATGGCCGGCAGTTGCTTCAGTCGCTAACAGGCTGCACAGGGCTCTACCTCTCCCTTTATCCTTCATGTTAGTCTGCAAGTGGTAAAAAGTCTACGCCAAAGCAGAGCTTCCCTGGAAGACTTTGTTTCTTTCCAACACTCAGGACTTGCTCACAGGTTCCTGTAAGTTGTGGGTTTTTTTTTTTTCCCAGGCATTACACCTTGAATATTTTCTCTTTCTTGGCAGCTGATTCATTTAGAAATCAAACCGGCCATCAGGAATCAGATTATCCGAGAGCTGCAGGTGCTGCATGAGTGTAATTCCCCATATATTGTGGGTTTCTATGGAGCCTTCTACAGCGACGGAGAGATCTCCATCTGCATGGAGCACATGGTGAGTCCCCATTCCTCCTCTGCAAACTGCTGCTCCCTGGACTGTTCTGAATTGCATCTCCCCGAGACCTGAAATTGCAGGTGAAATGGGTTAGGGTGCTGGCAGTCATGATGGCTCCTTGCTCTGGCTGCAGCAAGGCCACTCTGCTCCTGGTAGGAGCTGCACGCTCCTGCTTAGGCATCGAAATGACAGAGAGATCGACTTTTTGGAAAGCAGAAGCAGAGGTTTGGGGGTTGGCCAAACGGAAATGTTGTAAACCTGCCGCCCTACAGAGCTTGCCGTCAAGCACAGTGTGTGTTTTCTGTTGCTCTGGCGGAGAACAGTCTTGTTGCCCCTCCGGATCAGCGCTGACAGTAGCATCTTTGCATTTACCACTGATGGAAAGGAAGCTAAGAACTAATAGTAAGAAGTAGAGCTGTTAGAAGATAGCATTAAAATAGCTTTCAGTGAGAAGCTTGAGCTCTGATCACCAGATATCTTTTTTTTTTTTTTTTTTTTCTCCCCCCTGTAAAAGGAGTGTGCTCGATGCCGAGTCGTTGCAGACAGCTGAGCTGGGATGCTATGTACTGCTTGTACACCACTTGCCCTCCCTGGGCATGCTTGCCTGTACAGCCAGCTGCTCTGTTTTCCTGCCGGGGATTGGCGTGTTGGTCATTTTGCTGTTCTTTATTTTAGGATGGCGGCTCTTTGGATCAAGTGTTGAAAGAAGCCAAAAGAATTCCTGAGGAGATCTTGGGGAAAGTCAGTATAGCGGTGAGTTACGGTGGCTCTTCAGGCTTCCAGAAAGGATTTGCTGGGCACGGTTTGGGAATAATGCTTGTGTTGCCTGGGAGGCTTTCTTTGTTTCCCCATATATGCTTTCCTATCCCGACCTAGGGCGAGAGGGGAGGGGGAAAGCATATTCCCAACCGCTCTCCATAGCTCCGACCCCTTGTGTTGCACTGGCTGGTGTTGACTGCTCCTGGATGAGATTTGGGAGAAGCTTTCTCGGGCAGTTAACCCAAGATCTGTGATTGACTTGGTGATAAACTGCAAACCCTGAAACACGTGGACACTACGGGGCGGCTTTCCTCGCCAAGCTGCAGCGTGGCAGCACCCGGAGTTTATGCAACGTGTCCTGCCAAAGGGAATGCGCTTCCCTTCCCAGCTCTGATCTCATCCTGTCTTTGGTTTCCTTCTAGGTTCTGAGAGGCTTGGCGTATCTGAGAGAGAAGCACCAAATCATGCACAGAGGTGAGAGGAGGAACCTAAAAATAACTACCTGCAGTACAAGTGCCCTGTATTTTACCTGGAGTCGCATTTATACTCTTCTCTCTTGCTGTTGTCAGATGTGAAGCCTTCTAATATCCTGGTTAATTCTCGAGGAGAGATTAAGCTGTGTGATTTTGGGGTCAGCGGTCAACTCATTGACTCCATGGCAAACTCTTTTGTGGGAACTCGGTCCTACATGTCCGTAAGTTCCTTTCAACTTTCAGCTGTTTGTTTGTTTTGGGGTTTTTTTTGACAATTTGGGTTCAACTCTGCTCTTAGAGTCAGCGTGTAGTGTCCGATTCGCTCACGGTTTTGCTCTGTGTTTCCATCCTCATCTGGACTGCCCCGTTCCTGGTTCATATTGGGGGTGAGCCCAGAGGCACTCTCCCGTGCCGGAGAAGCAGACACCTCTGCGTCCTCTTGAGGAGCTGGTGTCCTGTCGGCTCCGACCTGTGCCCGGCTAGCAGTGGTGCATGTGGAAGTGCAGAGACTTAGAGGGAAAGACGTTTCAGATCCTACAAATACTTCCATATTTTATTTTGATGAGTGTTTGTGGATTCAAAAACATCATCTTTTTCTGCATGCAAAGCTCTTTATCCAAAAAACTGAGTGTGGAGGGGATGTAAATGCTGGTACATGCACCTCGGCTGCTTTGACCATGTGCACTTGCTGGCAAAATGGGGGTAAAACCAGTTTAGTGCAGCTGGGTTTCGGTACAGGCTAATGGGAAATTAAAGCCAAATTGGAGTCAGCCAGTGAGAGTGAACTGCAGGAAGAGCTGATTGTGCCTCTCCTTTAAGTGAGAATCACAATCAGCTCAACTGCAGATAATAGAGTGCCTGTAACAATACCATTACCTCCTGGCTGGCTCCAAGTCCCCAGGTCCTGCTGGCTGAAAGGCAGAGGGTAGGTGGAGGTCTTCTCCCTGCCCCGTGTCGTGGCTGGGAACGAGGGAAGCCATCAGACTACACTTCTGTGCTTAGGTCTGAGCTGCTCTCATATTTTGGGAATGGTTATTCAAGTACAGTTATAGTTAGACAGTGGCTATTTAAAAATAATATCTCCTTTGCACTCAGCCACTGGGTCTGCACAGCTGACTCAAAGCTGCTGGTATGGATGACTTGCATTGATTTATTTATTTTTCTTTCAATGGTAAGAGCCTAGAGTGGATTTTCTGCTCCTCAGATTCCTCTTGGGTATTAACCGGAATAAGCAGGAAAAATTTTGTTAATGATTTGAGTTCATTAGATCTCAGCATACAGAGAGAGAGATTCCTACTGTGTACTCTGTCTCCTAAGTAAAGCAGCTGTAAATGCTGCTCAACTGTAGCTGTTGATGAGATGCATGCCAAGTGCTTTATGTTTGCACATGATCTTTCCTTTGCATCCCCTTTGCACATGACGCCTTTGGGACAGTCCTTCCCCTGGAGGGGTGGAGAGCTGAGATGGAGAGGCCATCAGGATATCAAGTCTCATCTATTTAATTTCAATGCCTGATATTTATGACTTTGATATTCTGTGTCAGTGTGTGTTTCTGTGGTCTTTCCTTTCAGCCCGAGCGGTTGCAGGGCACCCACTACTCGGTCCAGTCCGACATCTGGAGCATGGGTCTGTCGTTAGTGGAGCTGTCTATCGGAAGGTACCCAATCCCCCCGCCAGACTCCAAGGAACTGGAAGCAATATTTGGCCGTCCTGTGGTGGACGGGGCAGAGGGAGAGTCTCACAGCATCTCGCCGCGGGCCAGGCCCCCAGGACGCCCCGTCAGTGGTAGGGGCTGTCGTATGCATTGGAAACAACACGCAGATGTGGGGGAGAAGGGGTCGGGTTTTGTTAGGTGTGGCTGGGTTAGCCAAAGGCCGTTGTGGATGAGGTTGTGGCGGGGAGGTGAGTGTTTCTAGGGAGGCCTCTCTCTGCAGAGCAGATGGAGCTGTGTCAATGCTCCAGCAGAATCCACTGAACCGCGGAGGTTTGTAATTCCTAATGAGTGCAGGCGGGACTCTGGCCTTGCATGGGGAGGTGAGGAGATTGCTCTCAGGATGCCAACCAGGGCCTATTAAGATTTTGAAGAGCTCAGTTTATCTGCCTTTAGACCCTGCTGTGTCCCACAGGAAGGCTCAAGCCACACAGCAAAGCACCCCGTGCTGGGGATGGTGCGGGCTTTTGGGATGTGGACCCCTTGGAGGAGATGCTTTGAGGGACACTGTCACAGCCCATGTTGCTCCTCAGGCTTTGCCTGTGCTGCCAACAGGTTCTTTTCAAGCTAGGGGCAGCTTTTTGGGAACAGCTTTGCTGGGAGCTCTCATAGAAGTACCAAACTGGCACAGGGGTTTGAAGGAGGCTCTGCTCGAGCCATTTGCTTGGAAGCAGAAGGCTCTAGAAGCACTGCCAGCCTGCCACAGCAGATGGTCTGGTACTCTCCAAATGCTCCAAGCTAGGAAATAAATCTGGACTATAGGCACGGTGAAAGAAATCTGAAATTTCAGAATGCGTTTTGGTTTTCTCTTTGTTTTTTTTCAACCGCGAGTCAGTTCCCAAGTGGGTTGCCTCTGCCTCTCCCAGCAAAAGTCCCACAGCACACATGCTTTTCACACGAAATGAGGCCCCTTGCTGTCCCTGAACAGCCTCTCACCACTGTTTTTGTCATCTTAATCACACAGGCCATGGGATGGACAGCCGGCCTGCGATGGCCATTTTTGAACTGCTGGATTATATAGTTAATGAGGTGGGTGTTTCTTTACCATCGGCTCTGCCGGCCTTCCCTGAGGTACCACAGTGTCGTGTCCACTCTGCTGAGTCAGGGTGGGCTGCGAAACCTTTGCTTCAACAGGGGCTTTTCAATAGAGAGCCCCTCTGAGCTGCACTGGCGTCCTTTCCTTCTCCCCTGTTCCCTCTTCCCATCTCTTTGTATCACAAAAGTATCTCTGGTTTTGGAATAAGGTTCTGCAGGGGGAGGCTCATAATACCCTGGAAAGAGGGGAGCAGTGAGGGGAGCTCTTGGCTGTAATGACCTGCTCCTTCTGCAACCGGCCGTTTCAAACGTGCTCCTCCCTAGATCAGCAAAGGGTGAACGCTCCCTCTGCACAGATGCTGAGGTCGTGCACGTTTTCTCAGATGAAAATCCTTTAAATGGGGGTGACCGGTGCTAAAATCCCAGGCCGAAATGTCCTAACAGACTTTAAAGGTAGGGTCCATCCCACCAGCAAGTGGAAAGAGCGACTTCCCCTTTTAAGGTGATAGGAGTTGACCCCCAATTATCGTTTTTGGAATGTCCTTGTCCGCCGTAGGCGTTGCCAGAGCTGGGATTTGCACGGTTGGATCTGGAATTGTGACGCTGCAATTTCAGTCTCCCAGCTTTGGCAGTGATTCAGCGTGGGGTCCCTTCAGCTGCACGTGGTGCTGGGGCAGCAGTTTGCAGGGTAAGAAATGGCAGGGAGCAGCTCCCTGGTTGCGAAGGGCAGCTCGGAGGAGGAGGAGGAGGAGAGCTGTAGGGTGCAGCTTTTCTGCAGCTCATTAAAGACTGTAGGTGACACTCTGCTTTTTGACCCATTAACACACAGTGATGCAGAAAACCCTTCTCTTCTCTGCAGCCACCTCCCAAGCTGCCGAATGGAGTTTTCACACAAGATTTCCAGGAGTTTGTAAATAAATGGTAAGGATTTCATCTTATGGCTGAAGATGGAGGCCTGTATGTACTCCCTGACACCTCTGCAGGCTGCCGCTCCACCCAAAACGTTCAGCATAACGCAATATTCTTCATGCTCTGTAGGTGCTCTCTCCCTGGCTGCAGTGTGATCTTGCATTGTGCTGGGAACTCCTGCCTTGGGAAGGGTTGAACTAAAAGCAGTTTATTTGTGGTGATGCTTTGCAGTATCCCAGCACCTTCTAAATATGAGCCTGGCAGGGGGATGGTGGAGCAGATTGCTGGGGCTGTGAGTCACCCCACAGCCTTGCAGGCACCAGCCGTACACCATCGACTTCCAGACCTTCTGATGTGGTGGGGGGACACCTGAAGATGCTGCCGCAGCTCCCGTTAAATCACAGAGATTAGACATCACAAACATCACTAACCCCCGCCAAGCATTAGGTCCTTTTCTCCATGTGCAGGGCGCAGTTCATCCACACAGTCTAGAAGAGACGGATCCTGCAGCTCTCCCTAGGAGCTGGGCTGTTGGAGACGATGCTTTCTGAGCCGTTTCCATGCTGCCAGGCTCTTGGGGAAAGCAGCTAGGAGGCCAAGTGGTTTTTGGTGAAGCTGGAGACCTCTCCAGCCAGATAACCGGTTTCCCAGATGAAATGTCTCAGCGTTGGTTTTGCTCTCTTGTTCTTCTCATTTCAGCTTAATTAAAAATCCGGCAGAACGGGCAGATCTGAAGATGCTGATGGTAAGTGGGGAGAGCAATTTTCTTTCTACAGTGGGGTGACACCAGATTTGCAAACTGCTGCCCTGTCCCTCTTCGCCTCTCTTGCTCAAAAGGCTGGAAACTCCCAAGCTGAGCTTAGGATGAGGCAAATAGAGCCCGGGAGAAGGAGTGACTCACCTGTGATTCAAAGGTAGTGATGGTATCTAGCCCATGCGGAGCCCAGGATGGGAACCACCCGGCTGTCCCGTGTCTGTGAAGGTGCCGGGGACAAACCTTCACCTCCCGAGCTGGGCAGAAGAATATATGGGCTGAATATGAGCCGGCAATGTGCGTTCGCAGCCCAGAAGGCCAACCGTATCCTGGGCTGCATCACCAGCAGCGTGGCCAGCAGGTTGAGGGAGGGGATTCTCCTCCTCTACTCTGCTCTGGTCAGACCCCACCAGCAGTACTGCGTCCAGCTCGGGAGTCCTCAGCATAAGAAAGACATGGAGCTGCTCAAGCCTTGAAGATGATCGGGGGGCTGGAGCACCTCCGCTGTGAGGGCAGGGTGAGAGAGTTGGGGTTGTTTAGCCTAGGGAAGAGAAGGTTCTGGGGAGACCTTATAGCAGCCTTGCAGTGCTTCAGAGGGGTCTACAGGAAGGATGGGGAGGGACTCTTTATCGGGGAGTGTAGTGATGGGACGATGGATAACAGTTTTAAACTGAAAGAGGGTAGATTTAGATTAGATATTAGGAAGAAATGCTTTACTGTGAGGGTGGTGAGACACTGGAACAGGTTGCCCAGAGAAATTGTGGATGCCCCCTCCCTGGAAGCGTTCAAGGTCAGATTGGACGGAGCTCTGAGCAACCTGATCTAGTGGAGGATGTCCCTGCAAGCTCGTAGCAACCTGATGTCGTGGAGGATGTCCCTGCCCATGGCAGGGCGGTTGGAACTAGATGATCTTTTAAGGTCTCTCCAACTCAAACAATTCTGTGAGCCCAGTTTAACCATGTTAACCTCAGCTTGACTCCTCAGCATCGTGCTGAGCCCCTGAGCTACATCTGGGTGGTCCCACGTAGCCCTTGCAAAGGAGGTGGCCTGTGTCCTTGTGTGAAGGTAGTCCTGTCCTGCCTGTGCTTCTCCATTACCTTCTGCTCCCGGGGGAGCAGGGTTTGCCATCCAGGGGCAAGCGAGGACGGTGGGGAGTGCACCTCGTCTGCCGGCCCGTACAGAGCAGCGTTTCGGTCTGCTCGCAGGCAGGGGCTGTGCAGGCTCTGCTCTCCTTGAAATCTTCCTTGCTCCCATGCCGGTGTGTTGACTACGTGGTCAGCATG
>NW_009202330.1:10304-10518 GCF_000690835.1 Fulmarus glacialis
GGGTGGCCTGGGGATGGGGTGGGGGCCCTGCCGACACGGGCAGGAGGTCTGCGGGATGGTTTATGGCTGAGCTGGAGAAGAGCGTAGCAGCGAGCTCCCTCCCGGCCCGTCTGCGGGTGGAGGAGAGATTTGTATTTTCTTTGTTTTCTTTTTAAATGGATGTCTTAAAGCCTGGTTTTGTCACGCACTGGATGTTTAGTGAAGGGTCTTGATC
>NW_009202331.1:0-1830 GCF_000690835.1 Fulmarus glacialis
TGCCGGGGCCGGGCCCGCTCGCCCACTGCCGCCCAGCAAAGCGGCATGAGTGGGGCCCAACCCATCTCCCGAGGCGGGACCGAGGGGCTCCGGCAAGCCCAGGGGATGACCCCAGCAGGTTAGTACGGCAATGGGTCATGCCTGGGCCCAGGTTAGCCACCAGCACTGCGAAAGAGGGGGAAAGAAGGAACTCTGACAGCAATATAGGCTTTGGAGAATTTTATTCGGGTAACCCCCTCCTAAGGTTAGCTGGCTGGCTTTAAAGGGAACATAAGGAAGAACATTACAAATCACTGAACTGATGGGAACCAAACACAGGGTGCAAAACTCTTCTCATACAAATGTTTTTTTAAAATCCTGCCATGAATATAAGCACAGCTCCCAACACTGGCTTCCAGGCGGAGCTCATCCTAGGAGATCTACCCAATGTTTATTCAACGCACATTTCACTAAAACCCACATGGTTATATCCAGCCAGGAGACCGAACAAACATCCATAATTTCCTCTGACACCTCTTAGCTACACTGCTCTGACTAAAGCAACCAGAGGCGTCCAGTACCATTACATGCCAAAGAAAAAAGAAACTCCAGCTCCCTTACTAAACCCCTTCAACATAGCGAGTGAGCAAGAGGCAGGAATCGCAGGCTGAACCAGCCAGAATCCATCAGCTGGTTAGGACAGCACCAATAATACCTCCTGGCTGTATACTTGGGAAAGACATGTAGGTGTTTCTATAGTCTACTTAGGCAGAAACCTCAGGAACTCTTCCTCCTCTTCCCTAAGGGAGATTCAAGACAATTGAGGTTTAACAGCTGCAACAAACAGTCTCCTCTTACAAGAGAAAATATTCAGGAACAAGATAACAAGAGACACAGTTACTGAAACAAGATGAAAACACAGAAAAAGCCTCTGGGCTCTAAGCACTGCCCTAATGACTGCAGACTGCTACTCAGAAAATCTGAATTCGAGTATACAGCTCTCATCACCACTTGCAGATCAAATAGGAATGACAAGATGCAAATCTTGCTGCCCACAAGAGAGGTAATCTAAGCCACCATTTGTGAGCAACCTGCTAGCAATGACACAGCCCCTGCAAACACAAAGAAATAAAAATCAGCAAATGCCCTTGATCTTGCATTCATTCCCCAGCAGATTACTCTGCTGAGCCCAAACATCGCTACTTTTCTGTTTGGGGGAGTTGAGGGCACAGTCCTTATTACACTTGAAATGGCAAGGGAATATATTCTCTATTCAAATTCGATTGCAGGCATGGGAGATGGGTTAAAAAAAAAGGGTTAGAAGGGAAATAATGCCAGCTATGCTCCTTTAAAATAGTTTTAAGAACAGTATTTTACATATTTCACAGCCAAGAAGTATAGCAATTCTACAAAGCCAACTCAAAATTAGCAGATACATTTTCCCTGTACACTAGAAAAGAATGCGGATGCTAAACCCATTATATAGACTGTGAAGTGTCATCAGAGCAAAGAAGGTAAAAATAGCGAAATTATCTGTAAGATGACTAAGCAAATGGATTTTCAAAAATATGCTTTCAAATACGACACCCTTTTCTTAGAGCTGCATACATCCGTTTAGCTTTGTTAATTTCTCAATTCTTTCTTTTGATAATTTATTTTTGGCCTCCTGCTAGCATACTTCCCCAGAAGCCTCGCTTCACCCTACCCACACTCAAGACTCGCATCCACATACAGAGAATGATTTAGAAACTGATGGTGATCACCCCAGTGACTGCAGAGAACCTCTACCGCAGCACTTTTAGGATCACGTACATGCATTTCTTTTACATCCATCCATCTACTGGAAAACTG
>NW_009202331.1:1933-4490 GCF_000690835.1 Fulmarus glacialis
TCCGCATCCCCCCCACCTATCTTGGGGGTCTTCATGGCTCCACTGGCATCTTCCAGGACTGAAGAACCCTCCCTTCTCACACGACCCTTGCTTCCATCATTTTTGCAGGCAAGAAACAGCCCACCTCTTTTCCAGGCCACCACCAGTGCCCAGAGCAGAAGGCTAGATGTTGTCACCTCAGGAACAGCAGTGGTTAGAAGAAATGGGAGCAGCAGAGCCGGGCACTGCTCCTGCACCGGGGGTGGGAGCCACATCCCCCAGCATCTCTCTCTCCTGCATGTGCTGCCAGCAGCCAGGCTTAGAGGCTGCTGGCCTCAGCTACGGCCATGCTCCTCTGTGCATCTCCCTCTCTTCCACCAACACCCAGATGTCTCCGTAAAGAAAATTACCCTCTCCTCAGATTACATCTCTTCAGGGACTCAGTTGGCCTCCACACAGTTGCAATCGCTGGTAATCTACATTTCCGAGGTAACAGCGGCAGTTGGTGCTTGGCCAAGCCTCTCAAGTCATTCCTCTGCCATGCCAAAGCCCTGCATATGGCTCCCCTCTGGCTCCTTCTCACGGAGGGATGAGTATGTGTCGGCACCCCAAAGAGCCAGCTCCTGCTGCCTGCCCCGACCCCTGCTGGGAACCCAGCCCTCCTCCTCCAGGAGCCGAGCACAAAGCCTTGGGCTGCCCTTCCCAGCAAGCAGGTTTCCAAGGCTCAAACCCATTACATCGAGATCATTAGGATGCTTTTAGTAACATATCCCAGTGGATCTGCTAGAGCAGCTATTAGGTATTTGACACACAGTAAATCTTCTCTCACGCTCACCTCTCTCATCCCTACATCCTCCCCCAAAACAAGCCAGCCAGAGACGGGGACAGACTGAACTACACACCTTTGCGATCCAGATGAGAGCTACAAGTAGAGTGGCACCAGCCCAGCATGAGCAGGCCTCTGAGAAGAGGCGACAGACCTCTCAGAGACCAACCCTCGCCCACCCTACACCACCCCACACAGCTCAGAGTGGTCTCAGATGGCTTCCCTGGCTCCATCAGGAGGAAACCAACCTCCTTTCCACCACACATTTGCTGCCACCTTCTGCCCTGCAAAGGCTGAAAAAAAAGGCCAGCCCGAGCACGAGGGCCAGGCACAAATCCGAATAACCGCTGCAGTAAGTAAGCGCTGCCCTTCCTTCGTATGGTGGTCGCAAGGCAGCGAGGGTCCCCTGCCAAGCTCCCTGGGAGCACCCAAGCCAAAGCAAACCAACAGCAGACCTGTGTGCATAGCAACTGGCAGCCTTCATCCCTCACTTTTGCAAAGTTATTCCTTTTAAAAGATAAATGGGATGATCTCCGATGACCTGCCCCACAAAGGCAGAGGAAGCTGCAGCGAAAGCAAGTTTTTAGCCTCACCTCTCCCACCTTCAGCAGCAGAAAGAGGTGTACTTCCATCATGTACATCATGGGAGAGCTCTCACTATGGAGGGGAAAGGGCTTAACCTGTGGCTGCAGAGGGACCCTGGCAGGCATAAGTGGAAAATTCAAGAGGAGTGGATGGGTTGTACGAGCAGCAGAAACGAGCAAAGAACAAAACAAAACTAGGCATCTCAGGCAAGACTTAAACACATGCAAGAACGCAGACAGGGTCCCTCTATAATGACAACGGCAGTACGTGAGAGACCACCTCTGAACACACCTCTCCTTACATCTAGGCAAGGGGAAGGAGGTGGGAGAAAGAGCGATGTGAGATGAGAAAAAGGAAGGTGTTTTGATATCTACATATGAAGACAAGCAGGCAGATTTACACCCACCTTGCAGCCCTTCAGACTCTGGACAACCTCTGCCCCTCTGCAGTACAGCCATCCGAGGCTGAACTCTGATCCCTGCTTGCAGGCAGGGCACCTGAAGCTGATCTTGTTCAAGTCTGCCTTATTTACAACAGAAAGGAGCAAGTGCTTGCCGACTTACAGCATTTGGCAGCTACGCACTCTGGATTAGATTTAACTGCCGAGTAACTCATGGCATGGGACTGATTAGACGTAACAGCTCCTTACATGCCAGTGACCCATAGATTAACTGTGCTGCTGTAACACTGATGGCTGGGATGAATCACAGCAGCTCCAAGTTACAGTCGCGTGGGCTATGCCTCACGAGCATAATGGGGTGGCAAGGAGAGGCTGGTCCCATTCACATAGGATAAGCAAGAGAGCTTGTGCAGGTAAGTAACATTGTAGAGCTCAAAGTAAAAATCAATTTTCTTCTCTTCCTAACACCAAGAGTGAAATCAATCAGGGCATAACAATCTCTTCCACGCTACGCTCCCAACACGTCTAAGAAAAAAGCAGCCTGCTTGCTTAATGACAGCAAGCAAAACCTCAGCCCTAACGCTGCACTTTTCCTCAAAAAAAATCCCGTGACACCTTTTAAGCCACTCTCTGTACTTCAAGGAGCCGAGAGCAGAGACAGAGCGACTTGCCTACAATTATATCACAAGTCAGAAGAAAGCACGGGAATTTGCATGCTGTGACTCCTGCCGTAGGCGCTGGATAACACTGCAGGCATAAAGGTCAAA
>NW_009202331.1:4511-11652 GCF_000690835.1 Fulmarus glacialis
CACAAGCAGTCAGCAGAAAGCTGGGAGATGGCACGATGCCAGCCCAGTTTCTCTTGGTATCCATGACCTTCATTGCAAAGCGCCTTAGCACCTGGCAGGGCAGTCAAGCAATCATCCTCTGCAAGCCAGAGCAAACATCCCTCCTCCATAACGGGATCAGACAGCAAAGTAGGAAGACGGGGTACGGGAACCTCCAGGAGAGGAAAGCAAAGCTTGACAGCACATTCAGGAGGTGGAGGAAGCTGAGGACCAAGGATTGTATGAAAAGGGAGGAAGCAGAAAGCACTGAGCCAGGGAGATGAAATGATATGGTGAGAGGGGGCAGAGTACTTTGAAAGCACACCGTAGATAAATGCATTCAGATAATTGCTTAGGAGGGAATAAATATTAGTAAGTACTATAATTACCTTGAACACTTTACAAAGCTGTAAGAAGAAACATGACTAGAAGAAGGGCTGGCACACATGCTCGTTGGGAGCTCCTATTTCAAGCTAGCAAGAAGGAACCAACAAGGCCTGACACCCAGGTTGGTAATTTCAGCCTGGCAGCCAGCCACAGCCCTTTGGCTAGATCCTAGGTACTGGGTAACTTGAGTTAATAAGTGCCAGATTCCAGCAGTACGGTTTTCCAGAGTAAAGAGCTTCTGGATGACTTCTGGCAACAAGCACCTGCCTTCTCCTGTGGCTCTTACTCAAGGTCCAGCTCCACTTTCAGGGAGATCCAGAGGAACCTGGGCAGATTCCTGTGTCCCTGGTGATGGCGCTGAATGGAGACAGAAAGATTAATCCAAGAAGTCAAAATCTCAATATATCTAAGCAGCCAGATCTTGATATCCATGCTCTAATGAGAGATCAGAGCTCTTCTTTCCCTGAGAGGCAAACAGAAACCCTTTTGCTTTTTTGGGGCTCAGTATCTCATCTTCAAGCCTCCCTTTCTCTAACAGCCTCAGAAACCACCCATTTCACACATCAGCCTGGGTTAGTGCCGAGCTCCTCTCAAACGCAGGACAGACATTCAGCGCTACAGAGTCCACAGAAGAATGCAGTTACCTCACCCCGTGCTCCCAGCTCCCTCTAACAAGCTTATCAACTTCCATACAAAGCCCAAAAGCCATAAAAGTGACAGCGTGCCTCAGGCAGAGAGATCAGGGAAGGGGAAAAAGAGCGGGGCGTGGGGGGAAACACCAAGAAAGCAAACAAAAAAAAAATCCCCCAAAACCCAGACGCATCACCCATTCCCTGCTATCCCCCCCATTGTAATCACAATGACTCCAGAGGGGAACGCATCTGCTGGGAAGCGAAGCTATCCGTTTTTGTGTGCAGAGTAGGGAACACTGGGCAAACAACACCGATTCCAGACTCATGCCACTAGCTAAAACAACCCAAAACTTAGCAGCGCCACAACAGCTGTACATCAAAACCACCTCCAGCCACGTCATCCCTCTGATGAGCTGTTTTGCAAGGGCCAGAAAAACAAAACCCAGAACACCAAACCAAACAACTGGCATTAGAGCAATGCTCGACAGTGCTAACGGCCATGCAGTTGCTTTGTGGTGTATGCTCTGGATTCGCATGTATTCTATTATCCCGATGGGGCCAACTTTGTTGCCAGAAACTGCACAGGAGTCTCCTTATTTCTGCACTTCAGCAGCAGCCTCAGCCTTTCCTGACTGGCAAAGTCTCAGGGCTGCCAAGATCAGAAGAGACAGGAGAAGCACGAGATGATTTTTCGAGTCCCAAAAGGAATCAATAGATTGGTAGGAAAGGAGAACTCAGCCAAGAGCGGTGCTAAGTACACTGTTCACAAACAAGAGGATAAATACGGATGGATCCTCACTATCTCCATTTCTTTTGTACTCGGGAGTCTTTGGTGCTGTAAAAGCTATGGGTGTGGTGGGAGGCCCGGCGTTTGGTAAGATCCATCTTCCAGAGCCTGTTCTTATCCATCTTTCTTACCAGTTGCATTTTTCACCTTCCTTCTCCTCCTAGTGCTTCCCCTTGGCTCATCTTTTCCCCACTCCTCCACTGAACAGTGGGCCACCTCTTCCTTCCCTGTGGACCATTGCCCAACAAGAGAGGGAGATGGACCTGGAAACACCAAGGAACCACCAGCAGCGGAGTAAAACCAGAAAGAAGGAGCCATACGAGGGTACAGACAGTGGCTTCAGCCAGAAACTGCAGATTAAACACTACGCAGGGCAGAGCAGGCAGCCTCTGTCAGGAGCCGGTAACAGTTAAGAGAGTGGTTGTGGTCAAACACTGGACTCACCTCACCCATTCAGCAGGGCTGAGCGACTGGTCGCACGCCCCAGATCCACGGTACTGAGGCCCTGGTGCATGAACAGCAAACGGGGGTAACCCAGACAAATGAATCCAGCGTGCCCGCCAGCCACTTGCCTCCCCAGCACCCCCCTTGCCTTGGGCCCCCATAAACATCTGCAGGACCATGTGAAAAACAGATCTACTTTGAAGACAGACAAGCTCCCCTGTCCTTCTATGTACTGCCTGGTTTTGCCAAGTTGCTTTTCAACGCAAGCAAGTCCCTTGAACCAGTTCCACATGTGAGCACCCTGGCCTGTACCCTCCCCTCCCCACACCAGGCAGGAACCAGCCTGGAACAACTCCTTTCAGGAGCAGCGCTGCTTTTTAGCGTTTGTGCAAGTACTGTGCAGCAATAGTACACGTCCTGAGTGTCAAAGCCTTTCCCTTTTTGAGAAAGGCTTCCCATCACTTAGCTGAGATGGTTTGGTTTTGTGCTCACATTCCATGACTTACCGAAATGTGACTTTAGCAGCAGCTAGAAAGGCAAGATTTCCTCTTGTCTCATTGCCATTTGCTAATTAAACCGCCTAATGACAAAAAGCTTACTAACGTACATCATTGGAAACACGTTCTTAGTACACTGATGGAGACAGGGTGAGCAGCAGGTTAGAGCTGGAAATGACATACATGCACACAGACATCCTGGATCCACCGAAGGCAGCTGCAGACCCAATTTCTTTGCATTGCAATTTGATCAAACCCCACTTTGTTGAGAAAGGCTCTGTTTTAGCCTCTCCATAGCCGATAAGAAACAGATGCTAAACGTCTCCTAACATTCAACCAGAGAACTATTCCTTAAGAGGATTTTATATGACTAGGAAAGAGATGCCAATATAAAAATGGAGTCGAAACCAATTTAGCAGGTTATCATTAAGCAGTATTTAGCAACTTAAAAGCCAGAGGCAAATCACAATACTGCAGTTTTCCAGACACTGGCTGGAGGGCCTAAACGCCCTTGATACCAGCAGACAAGTCAAATCACGAGCAGAAGATCCCTAGCAACAAGAAGAAAACCCAATTGTGCTTGAAAAGCTTCCCGCTTCCTTTCAGGCAATTCTCCCAGTGCTCTAAGTTTCTGGGCAGGGTCTGCAGACTACTAACTATCAGACAGCGAGGAGCACTCTTTCAGGTTATAGCGCTCTGATTCTTCTGAATTAAAGCAACTAGAACACCTCTGGCTTCACACTAGACTGTATAACCTTTAGGACAATGGCTGAATCCATGACTGATTTTGTAGGAGTAAGAAAGAAGCCAAGATACACCAAAAGGAAGAACTTTAAAATAAAATAGTAATTAAAAAAAGCAGTTTCCTGGTCCAAAAAATCCAATAAGCCTCCCAACACAGAAGCGATGCTCTCCTTCCCAAGCTCCCTATGACCCTCTCCCGCCCCCCTCCCTGTGGGTCTGCAGGGCTGTTTATTCTGCCTTTCACTTTACATAATGGGTCTGGTAAAAGTGTTCCAAGTACACATTCGATTTACAATAAAAACCACTTTAATAAAGACAGCTAACTTGACGGAAGGTCAACTAAAAGACGACAATTCGCATAAACCAAAACCTCCTGTGTAAATAAACAGGATTTGCAGGAGCCTCAGGATGTCAGGCAGTCTGGCCAAGGCTGCAGGGAGGGAGTCTCCCCATGAAGAATTACATCTGGGGATGCGCAAGAGTGAAGCCTGCCAGCCCGGCACCGAGAGCCACGGCAGCTTCCCACCACACTCGGGCAACCCAGAGAACGGCATGCAGAAGTGAGGCAACAGCCAGAGTCATCTGCAGAGCCCCCGTCCAACACGTTCCCCAAAAGAAGCTGAGCCACAGCCCACCTCAGCACACACAGGATCGGTCTGGGTCCGGCACCACACACCACGGTGATCTAGAGGCAGCAAACACAGGGGTGACGGTGGCACAATCGGCTTGCTAAACAAAGCTCACTTGGGGCAGATGCAGATGGAGAAAGCACGATCTTGGCCACCGTTGCTAACAATGCATCGAGGAGCAGATGAGGCGCCAGCAACATTCCTGAGCCGCTAGTTCAGTAAACAAAAACAACCCCAAACCCCGTGTGTGCAAACACCCACCCTGCTATTTTCGCCATCAGTTCCCCTCCAGCCAAGCAGCTCCAGCTCTAGCACATCTAGGCTTGTGTTTCAGCCACAGCCCCCTCCAACCCCTCCGCCTGGGCAGGCAGCAGAAGAGCAGGAGGGTGCGATAGCAGAGCGCTCGAGCGGCAGTCAACTGCACACTGCTGCTCCACAGCCAGCACCCCTTCCCCTCCGGGACACAGGCCTTCAAGATCATCCCTTCTTCCTCCAAGAGTCGCCTCTGCATCATTACTTCACTCCAACATGCCACTTACAAGTGAGCTGCAGTTTCAAGACCTTACGCAGGCTCTACTCCCCTCTAGGAATCGCAAATAAATCACCAATTACTATGCATGAATAGAGAGAGGAAGAGGGTAATGAGTCTATGTACATATATACATATGCAATGTTTGAACACAAAGAGCTGTAAATTGCATTCACAGGTGGTATTCTGGAGACTGCAGGAGACTCAAAAGCAGAACTATTCATAAACCAGTCACTGACATGAATGAATTCAGCATTCCCCAGAAGCCTATTGTGTTTCCTATATATTACACTATAAATATGAGGAGTATCAGACTTTGCATCCCTGCAAAAAAGAAGGTAAATCTTGCAACTACACATAGGATTAGCACTGGCTGGCACAAGTATTAATGGTCTTATCGCTGCATGCGGATTATTTACAGCACTTGCTCTATTTTCCCATTTCGTACTTGCTGTGATGAAGTGCCACTTGTGTAAAGAACCCTGTAACAAACACTGCAGCAAGAGGGGAAAAAACAGCAGAGATCTACAAATGTTACACCCACGTGCCAGATGTGGGTTTTCAAACCCTGGTTTTGCAGTTACTTGGATTCTGGTAGCTAGTTAATCCTTGATATATTACATTAAATCATCCACCGGCTCTTTCCATAACCACAATTCCTCCCTCAGCAATTCTAATGAGTTTGCGAAAGGATAAGGAAAAATTGAGTTGCATTTCTTTTTCTGCACACACCTTATCCATATATTCTATCATTAACACTACTTGTTTGGAAAGCAACAGTCTTTTTCTAGCCAGTCAGAGATTTATGTTACGAAACAAGGCTTTTTACTCCTGCCTCTTCCCCACTAAGTGAAATGACGTCTCAGTTTTACAAACAGCAACCTAAAGCACTTTCCTGCAACTGGAGGCTTTGAGGCACGGTCACACATCCCCAGTTTTGTTAAAACCGGCAGCTGGGCAAATGCAGATCAACTGCCTACAGAAATCCAGGTGAAAAACACTAAAAGAAAACTAACTCCAAGCACACACGTAGTACGCTTCCTACCGTTAAAAACAGCCTCACATTTAACACAAGGAGGCCAGCACAATGCTTTTACAGACTAGATACGTCCATGGGATTTGGGGACGACTGAAAAGCAACTGATCCTCCAGGCGATGGAAGACACCTCACAGTTCATCCCCCGGGGAGGGGGAAGGCACGTTGAAGCCAGTTTTAGGTCAAACCCAGAAAGCCAGTTCCTGCAAGCAGGGAGTCGGGGCGGCCTTGGCAGCCGGCCAGGTGCCGGGTTAGCACCGACGTGGGGTGTACAGCGCAGGCCTGGCGGGTCCCACTTCTGTACCGCCGCGGGAGGCCTCCGGCAAGACGATGCCCTCTGCTGCTACGCTAACGCATCAGCCGGGCACGCTTTGGAGCAGCGCGCAGGCAACCGACCGCTCGCTCGCTCCATATTAGGAAGACTTAATCCAGAATGGTGTTATTGTTCTTCAGCCGGAGAGATTGAGCGTGCGAAGCCAAGGCAGCAAGTGACTGCCATTCGTCTACACCCATCTTGCAGGCTACGACAGACTGCCTGTACTTGCGGAGCAAAGTCACCCTGGATAAACTTAGCTTTAAGATAGCTTTTTTCAGGGAACCCAAGGAAGAAAGCTACTGGTTAAGGGAAGTTTGAACCCTCTCCAAAACCATTGCAGAGAGTCATCGCTCTTTCTCTTTCCTAAAGACAGACAGAGAGCATGAAAAACCACACACACACGCAAATTAGAGACATGGAAGCACGACTGCAATTCAAGTAAAGGTGTTGTTTCCAAATTGGCAGATCAGGTATGTGGCAATTCTCAAGACAGTAAAATTGCCAGCCTTGCTGCTTCTTCCCTCAATAGCATTAACGCCAGCAGAAAAATCTTACCAATGAAAAGGCAAATCAAAACAAACTGAGGTTGCTCTGTACACACATAGGCAGAAAGCAGCGTGAGGGTGCTGTACTGTATTTTCCACAAACGTTCCTATTAACCCGTCAGCACTAAGCCAGGCACATGGGCTGCCACAAAAAAACATAAGAAGCATTTTAATTGTCTTGTATTCCGCCTTTCCCAAATTTGTAGGAAGGGATCTTGCATTGCTACAGCATCTCTCACCCAGCAGTGGGGTCCCAAAGGACTTTACAGAGCTGTGTACGGTCACCCCCTGGGCAGGCACTTGTGGGATGGGACAAAAACACACGTTTAACGGTTCACAGGGTACAAAACGCAGGCAGGAAGAGAACAAGGGACTACAGTAGGAGTTTGGAGAGACAGCACAAAGCAATCAAATTGCATTTTACGACAGCAGGGACTGCCTTCTCTCTACGTCTCAACGTACTCTGGGAGAGCCAAGAAGAGGACTTTGTTTCTGCAGCCTACCTTACCCCAGGCATTTTCTCTGCCTTCACTGTGCAAGCTCAACACCGACCCGTAACTCCCCACCCTTACGATTC
>NW_009202332.1:0-23820 GCF_000690835.1 Fulmarus glacialis
ATATATATATATAAAAACATGTATGTATATGTATATAAAACTGTAGTCTGATTCTGTTTGCTGTGGAAAGGTATTAGATATCATATTTTAGAAAAATCTTTTGGCTATACCTGGGGAAAGCATGCTGGGTTTTGCCAGATGTGCAGTTAGAATCAGAGTAATTAAAGCAGCTGGGTTTGCAGGTGGTAGGGGGAGAATATTTCTTGTTCTATTCTCGAGAAAAATGGAATTATAAAACTCAACCACTTTTTTATCTTGAAGACTTTAGCCAAAGTCCAGGGCCATGTAGTTGAGTAAGAGGAGAAATAGAATTATTCTTGTTTATCAAGACTGTAGAAAACCTGCTTTCCTTTACAGGAGATTTCTAAGAGGAAAGTTTTTTTTTTCATAGTTCCCTGCTCCTTTTTAGGTACTGCTCAGCTCAGAAATTCCCTCACAGCTTTTCTCAAGGTCATTTTCCAGTACTTGATCAGACTTGATTTTCTGCTCCTTCCCTGTCAGCATTGCAATGGTTTGTCTTCTTTTTCTTTCTGAGGTGTTAAGTTTTTATCACCAAACAGTGCTTTTAGTGAGTCCCCTCCAAGCCCACATATGAACGTCTGTTCTGGTAAATGTTACAATCCTTTCATCTCTTTGGTTCTATAAGGGAGTCCAGTTGCTTTTATATTTTTGGGCAAGTATAAGCAACTGTTTCACAAAAACATTACAAAAAAAAAAGTTCAGCCCAAATGATTACACTTGAAATAGTTATGGTAATGTAGAATATGATGTATACCATGAAGTAAGTCACATAGTGTTAGGATAAACATTTTATGTACTCTTGTTTAGGATAACTTGTGACGGTCATGGTGAATTAATACAGCCAGATCAAGCTCATGCTGCTAAAAGCTTTAACCTGAGCTGTACATGTACATATATCTCCTGTCCAGACTTTTGATATAGAAAAGCTCTGTTAAGAGTGATTCACATGGCAGAAGGAGGAAAGTACAAATGACACGTCGGTTACAATTTCAGTGTTCACTGCAATCCATGAAATATCCCTGGCATACAGCAAAAAGAGACTACTGGACCGGATGTCAGGAATGTTAAGGTGTGTCTTTAAGGTCATATTTAATTTTCTTTCTTTTTGAAAAGAATTGAGTTTGGTTTCTGGCATTTTGGGAATGAATAAAGAGATTTTCATTACCCAGTAATAACCAGCCTGAATGCAAGAAGCATATTTTAAGGGATTCTCAGTATAGTACCATAGTTGTTGCTGTAGCTGACTCTACACAGATCCCTCTGTAACAGTTAATCACTATAAACCTTTTAAGAGTATAAACCAGATCAATTTTTCAGTTGTTTCATTCAAGTTTACAAAGGATGAAGTTAGTTAATATCCCCCCTCCTGTTCCTGAATTTTCTAAAGAGAGAAGGTTTTAGAAATATTTTGTAAATAACAGTTGTTCTGTTCACAAGCTATGTAGAATTCATCCATCCATTTACACTGGTGCAGTATTTTAAAATTCATAAAGAATATAAGATATGTCTTGCCAAATAAGGAGTGTTCCCTTTTGTTTAACATACATGTTAGATTAAATGCCTCTCTTCATACACTGCTTATCACGTTAGACAGAATCCTAAGAACAGATGGCTTTGTTTGATGGAATGTGCTTCATTCAAGGGAGAGGATTGAATAGTTTGACAAAATGCATTTTGGGGATGGATTAGGCACAGGATAGTGAATTGTGGTGTGTTGTCTATGGAAAACACTGACAAATTGATTTTAAGACGTTGAGTATAGAATGGATTGGAGTGGTTTAAAACATGCACTTTATTGATCAAACAGATTGAGAAGCCTGACAAAAAGTAAAATGTGCCCACAGAACTCATTCTGTCAAGGGGGATGTTTTTCATCTACCTGCATGCTCAACAAATTGTATTTTGTTATATACTTCATACGCCCTTATCAGCACAATGCCACTTTCTCCCAATTTCTCTTTCCTCTGACAATAAAAAGTGTTTGGTGAAATTTCTTGCTGTGACAGATTTCACAGGCAGTGCATAGCTCAGCTGCTCCTGTTTGGTACATGCTTCTCCAGCCCAGAGAAGGGTCAGTGGTAGACTTCAGGCAACGGCGCATTTGGGTTCAAACCTCTCTGCTGCAGTTTCATCCACTGAATTGGGTGAGTAATGTACAGGCAGAAACCCAGCAAGGCGTGTGTTTTGTGCTGAAATGCCTGACTCAGGGGTGCAGTCCAATTCACAACCCTAGAATGCCTGATGTTAATTAGACACCTAGTAATGGTGTTCACAAAATCCCAAATGCTGAGAGAAGAGGAAAGTTAGCTAGAGCGTAATGAGAGCACTTGGAGGCTGAGACACAGCTCCCATCCACAGAGCTGTGTTTATTGATGCTCAGGATAACCTTCCTGCCTGTGTCAGGCCAGCCCTTTCCTCTCTGGGGAAAGGTAGTCTAGCAGCTCAGGTGTTTAATGCTTAGGTTGTAGGAAAATTTGATTCATATCCATAGCATGTGTACCTGCTTTATGAGTGACCTTAAAGAACTTCTTCTCTAGAACAGAACTAGTCGTGTTTGACTCCTGCAGGTGTTGAGGAGGTAACTATAACAAGATCATAAGGGACATTGATACAGCTGGGTTATCAGAAAACCATACAAAGGCTGAATGGGTTGTGCCTGCAACCTCTATGCAGACCTAACATGAAAGAACAATAAATGCTCTTTTTGTTCTTTACTTTTTTTTCTTTACTTTTTTTTCTTTACTCTTTCTTTTTTTTCTTTACTCCTTTAGCAAGGAGTTCTTTTACAAGGCAAATCCCAACTCAGTTTTACCAAGAAAAATCCAAGGCCATTAAGCGATATGCAGAAAATTACTTCTTCCAAAATGAATGAATGAACATAACTGAATCATAATCCCAGATTGCATTTTACAGTGAGGCTGGTTTAGGTGAATTCAATAACTCTAAGATGGGATTATTTCCAGATAGAGACAGTAGCACTGTCTACGGTCTGCAGTTAGACATAACTAGATCCTTGCAGACGCACTCAAATAATATCTATGAGCCTGTTGAAAGTTTAATTTGAGAAAAGTGTGTTATTGGCATATGCAGAAGCTTTTGAACTAGAAGACAGTCTATGGATTTTTTTTGTTCCCTGTTTCAAAATGCCTGTTTTGTATCAAATGCTCTCATAAGAGTTCATAATGCTGCATAATAGGGCTAGGTTGAAGTGTTTATAAATTGTTAATGAATAATGTTAACTGACCAAAGTTAATAAAGATTCATTAAAATTCATAAAATAGTTCATGTATATTTCATTGCAAACATAAAGTGAGATACTTTTCCAAACATGGATATTTCCTAAAACTTAAAATTAGGAATTTTCAGAAGCATTAATTAGTGGAAAGTTGAAGGAAAAGGTTATGATGAATGTACAGTTTGAGCTATTTTGAATAACTTTTCTGTATAAATTCATAAATTATTCAGTACAAACCACTTATGTAATATTTCTTAAAGGTAAAAGAAGTGGCCTTTCAGGCTTGGTTGCCCTTTCCTTAAAGCAAAATAACTCTGCTATTTTACTGGAACCAAGTAACAGAAATAAATTGATTTTTTCCCCCAGGGCAGGCATCTGTTACTTCCTAAAGTAAAGAAATACTCAGGGAACATATGGTTGAAAGGATTTGGCAGGGTACTCTTTTAGAAGAAGAGATGTATATGAAACTGAAGCAGGAAACAGGAAAGTATCAGATTCAGCCAATAGACTGCCAGCATGTCTTTATCTAAAATGAAGTGAGCTTTTGAGTAAAGCACTGGCACTGGAGTTAAGAGCAATTCGGCTTCTGAACACAGAAGAAAGTCAGGCCTTATTATCCAGATAACAAAATTTGCTTAGACTTAATTCTGCATAGCTGGACAGCATAGATTGTCTTAGTCAGATGTTCAGTTTCATTAAACGAATGCCTTGGGGATGGGGGGTAAAGGTTACTCACATGAATAAAAATTTCAGAACTGCACATATCAGATCCAGAAAGGCTACTAAAATAGCATGTAAAACCCAGTGAAAACTAGATATCTGGCTCAGCATTTGAAGTCCACAATTAATTTTGAAAGAAAGTCACCCACACTAATAAAATGAGGATTTATCTTCCTTAAAAACTGAATGTGATCAGAATTCAAAAGTGCTAGTTAAAACATTGTGCATTTTGTACAAACTGAAGTCTTCCTGTTTTAGATTATTTCCAATTACTGTTCATTTTTGAACTCTAGGAATAAGGGTGGGGAGAATGCCATAGCCATGTTGCCCAGAGAGCTTAATAGAACCTGGGATTCATGGCAAGACTTTATTGGAATGGTTGCTCTTGAAAAAAAGAGTGACTTTTTTATTTTTCTCTGGAGCTGTCAAGCCAGGTCAGGAGAAATTCAGTTTCTGCTCTCATGCGTTTGTACCCTTTGTGGTAAGGGTTATGACATTTGCAATTTCTTCCCTTTTTTAGATGCATTGCCACTTAGCTTTGAATGGAGGAGAGAGGAGCTAAAGAGCTGCTCCTTACTTTGCTTTTTCTCCTCTGTGCACCTTGGTGGACAAATCTATTCTGAAACTGAAAGTGAGACGCTAAACTTTCATATTCATTTGCCAGGCTACTGATGAATGATTATCAGGAAAATAATTATGAGGAAAAAAGCTAGACTCCAATGGAATGAAGATGCTATTTCCAAGCAGGTATCAGTGAGATGTAGTCCATACTGCTTTTCTGCACCCGTCTTGCTATTTAGAAGTACCTGATCTCTTTAATAATGCAAAGAATCCTGTGTTTTCAACCCAAGGCATATTACTAACAACATCTGAACGTTATTGCTGGGAGGGCCCCTCCCCAAATGTGCCTTTTTTCCCTGTGTGGAATTGGCTGCATCATGACTTGTACACTTGTTTTCATGCAATATTGAATGTTTGAGTAGTATCTTCACTCTGCCGAGCTGCAAGGGAAGGGAGCTGGCAGGCACTCGAATGGCTCACAGCAGGCTGAGTGTCCTCAAGAGAATGGGTGTGCTACTTTGAGAGGGGTCAAGATTTCCTGGCAGCTGAGAGCAAAGAAGCTGTCAGTCAAAGGAAGCTGCAAGATACATGTGAGGCAAAGGTTTCAGTTAACAGAATAATACTGTGGTTTTTTAAAACACTTTTAATCAGCAGATTTCAAAGGTACTCAATGTCTTTATTTTACTGAAGGCACAGAGATGTGAGCTGAAGCCAATGAAATGAAGCAAAAACAAAGCCAGAATTAGAGCATGAATCCCTCAAATCTCAACTTGCACTTTATCTCCTAAGCACACCACCTTACTTTGTCTCAGGGTAAGCTTAAGGAAGTGTGAGACAAAAGACTAGAAGGGTGTCCCGCCTCCCCGTGCTGGATCAGCTGCAGCCTGGAACTGACTTCAGGTTGTTTTTTCATGAGTGGCTTGGGGATGTCCTTCCCCAGAGTCACAGTAAATGTTTTCTATTTTCTTTCTTTGGAGCACACATTTCTTTTCTTATGTTCACATCACAGAATTTTGGCCACTGGCTGTTAACAGGTTTTGCTTTTTGTTTGATTATTGTTTCCATATATGTATATTATCTGTATTTTTATTAAGATTTCAGTCCCCTTGCTGATTTACCTTTGTTAACAGTTGTGGCTTTTTTTGCAAAAGGGAAGTATTTGATCTATCACTGAGATGATTGCCCTCATTTACATATTGAATGGCTTGGCAATGTCTGGAAGAAGAACTGGATGTGCTCTGAGATATTTGGACAGATACTTAAAATTCTTTCAAGTGCTATGACATTTGGTGTGGCAAGCAAGACTGGACTTAAGGGGACTTTCAGGCTGTAGAGTCCAGTCTAGCTGCAGTAGCAAGAATTATGTCCTGTAATGATGCAAACAGTCAGGAACATCAGCAGTGAAAAAAAGGACAGAAGAGATTTTATCTGACCTACCTAGATACCTTTTGCATTTTCTGTATTTCTACTAATATTCATTCCAGTATAGCAGAGTAAAGCTTGATGTCATTTGTGAGTCTCACCTTTACACAGCGTGATGCAGTGAGTGTAAGGCTTACCTTTTGTGTTAGGAAGTTCTGCAATTAAGGGTGTGGTTTTGTGTAAATTATCATCTCCTATACAGGCTCATCGTATGAGAAACTGCTACAAAGGCCTCCAAAAAGCTGTTTTCCTAAAGCAGGAAATGGCAGGGCCAGCATAAGAAAGCTCTCCTTGCAGATCTGGGTGAATGTCTAAGTATTCAGGTTTCATTCTGTTTGAAACAAGAAGGTCATTTCTAAGATTTTAATTTCACTAGCTAAGACCCACCCCTTATCTGCCTGCTTTGAAGAGAGGCCCCTAGCTACCGAAGACTTAAATTATGATAAGTCTTATCACTACGGAAATTATTTTCTTTAACTGGGAGCTGATCAGCATTCAGAACCACATTCCAGTAATCGCTCCAGGCTCCTGTACTTGTAGGAGCAGGAGAGAGTGAGCAGTAAGGCAATATTTCCTACTTGTGATTTCTGAAGTCATAATTCTGTGCATCCACTCAAATTGTCTTCTTATATTACAAGTACAGAGCTTGTACCTGCAGCACATCAGACCTCTCCAGGTGGTTGTATCAATATATAGAACATCATACTATTTAATGGGAACATCAAGAGTTGAGAGTGGAGAATGAGATAATCTTGCATTTTTCCTATTTTTTCCTGACTCTCCTTCCTAGGAGAGTCAACAGATCTATTTGATTTTGCACTGCTTTTGACATGATCAGAAGGAATTAAACATTTTGGAAAGATGTTGGAAATAAAGCTTAGGTCATCAAGATGATTAAGACAGAGGTGTGTGTATAAGTGAGAGAGAGATGTAATTTCTTATTAACTAGTCAGATGCCCTGACATATGACAGAAGTAGAGGCCTGGTTTAGCTTTGGTACAAAACAAGGTACGAGAAAGTAAGGTGAGTTGTAAAGACTGCAGAGGCCAAGAGAAAAGCAATGAGCTGTGGAGGAAGGATCCTTGGATGCCATCAGCCCAAAAGATCACAGTGTAAGGGAAATGTCAAAGAGGTTCTTACAGGTTTCTTTGTGCTAGGAAGTTGCATATAACAGTGTACGAATCCTGTGCAGAGCTGACGATCTGCACCTATCCATGCTTCACGGAAAAGGAGATTACCTACCAGAAGCTTGTGCTTTCAGTATTGAGTTGTGTGGAAAAGTGAGTTTAATCCTCTGGAAGGTTTCAGGAGGGGAGTGAGAACAAAACAAAGTCTAGAGACCTAAATAATGGGTCTCAAATTTAATGAACTGCCCCGTTATTAGATGAAGAAAAACACCATGAAAGAAATAGTACTGGAGCCAATTAAGGCACAGGGAAAGATAGTTCACGTCCCAAAGAATTTAAATGTGGTACATTTTGCTGAGTAGTCAGAGATGCTTAGTGCAAACTTTGCTGTCGTCTCTCATGATCTGAGTGAGCATATATGCTAGTAGTATTAGCCAATATTTAGGTTTTCCTGCAAGAAGGAACTATTAATACTGGTGCATTACTGCTTTTGAAATGATGTTCCTTCAGATATCACTGAGATTTGGATTAGGTTTCTGCTTTACATACTTTGTTATGAGAATAGCAGTAAAAGAACATATCTGCCTGAATGAATGTCTTCTGTACACTCCTCTATTTGCAGACCTAGAGTTTGGTAGCATTTGAGCCATTTTGTGTGTATGACAGTATGAGACTGAGCACTACTGTTAGTTAGGAAAATAGAAAAAGGATGATTTTTCTCCTCATGTTGCCACATCTCCAACAAACTGAGAACTTTTGAGTCATGTCTGTGATTCCTTTTGTGTTTCACCTTTAGATCTTTTTCAAAGTGTTTTCCATTGTGTTCAGTTTTAGATGATACTTAAAACTGCAAAGTTATCAGCAGTCCCATTAAGTTCCATTTTTTTTCTCTGAATGATGTAGATGTCTCTTTTGTTTTGAATTCCTAATCTTTAGTCATTTTTAATGTGTCTTCTCTTGCACTGGCTTTTATACATCTCTTCAATTTTGTGTCATTACAAAAATAATGATTTTAAATGTGTATATATACTATTTAGCTGAAATTAGCTGAAAGAAGTAGAGCTGAGCAGAATAAGTACCTCTCTAGCTGCAGTGTAAGTAATTTCTTTCTTTTGTTAAAAAATTCATTCTTTATGCTTTTTCCATTTTCTAATTTGCTTTAATATTTTTCCCTATCACACTAAAATAATCCTTTGTAGAAAAGTTTTATAATTTCTAAAAAAAGACCTTAAAGTAAATCTCTGTCATCTTTGTCTCGCCATTCACTAGTTTGCTATTTTGGTTTAACTTGGAATAGGCTGGTCCAAGATGATACTGTCTAAGTAAGAGGCATAAACCATCCTTTGCCAAATAACACATTTGTAAATGTTATATAGCATTCATCCCACATGAGTACTTTCAGCAGCCAGTTGACAGCTGGAATCACACTTACTCTTTTGATCATTCTTAAACTTTTGAACTATATTAGACATCCACCATTCCTCTTGTGCTTTCTCTGTCTGTGATGTGCTATCCTTAAGATTTGCCAAAGGCCTTCCTACTTCCCCTGCTACTTACTTCATAATGATGGGATATTATTCATCTAGATCTGCTGTCTTGTCATCTTTTATTACATCTAGTTGCCAGACTTTATACCAACTTGTAATCATAAAATCTTAGTGCATTTTACTCTTTTCCTCAGAAAATTCTGCTCCAGTCTCCAGTGTGTGATCTTCTTTCCTTTGTTTTTCTTTCTCAGCACTAAGGTAAAGATGCATTTACAATCCGAGTGATATGTATACTTTGTTTTTCTTATGAATGCCTGACTCATTTCACCCCAAACCTTCATCTCAAGATTAAGGATAGTTGAAAATTGACTAATGACATTGCTTAAGTGAGAGGTTTTATTTATTTGTTTACATTTTAGAAAAAATGTGTCTTCATTTGGAGTACTGCTGTTGAAAAGATGACATCTTATTGAATAAATCCCAGGAAACCTCAATGCTAGAAAATCTCATCTCATACGGAAGGGACGGTGAAATGGTTTAGAGGTAAAGGTGAAAGATGCATGAGTGACGATGTGGACTGAGAATCAGATTTATCATTAAAACTTTCATATCATGGACCTGCCTTGCTGCAGGACTGGGAGAATAAGTCCATCTTGCCTCCTATGGGAAGGCTGAATCTTTGTATTGACTCTAAATACCAATCAAAAAAAGAAGAAGTGCTGCCAGCATCACAGCTATTACAGCATCACAGCTTTTTCTTACCATTTGGAGGATTGCAGATACCTACAGAGAACAGGAAATTTTTAACAGGTGGTTACTCACCTTGAAGTGGATGAAGGTCAAAATGCTGAGGATGAACACTCTCCAGTTGATCCTCACATGAAGTTGCAGATATTAAATCAGAAAGTATTAGCACAGGCAAAATCATGCCAATCTACCTGCAATTTAAAGCAGAAGTTTTCTAGTGCATCCCTAAACTTGTTCATTGACCAATTGACTTTGAACTACGAAGCTATTAGTAGTTTTCATTACATTACGATGTAAAGGAGAAACAAATGATATTTAGTAGAATTTAACACTGTTAATGAAGCTTTAGGTTTCCAAACTCCAAGTCATCTTTTTTTTTTTAACCCTCTCCCTCCTCCTTCTTCTTTTGTCACTGACCAGGAAAACCTTTTTGCAAGATACGAATATTACATGCCTGACTGGAACAGATGAACCCAAGGCAAAACTTTAAACCTCTACAAAACTTTTACGTCTACACTACACATGCAGAAACATGCCTGAATGTACTGGTTCAGGAAGTAAAACATTTTCATTCTGAACAGAACTTTTCAAAATATCTTTATGTCCCTTCTGGATGTTTAGATTCACTGTTTTAAATGCTGTTCTTGTTTTCACTGAAGTTGTTCTTCATCCCTTAGGTCTTATTAAAAAAAAAAAAAGAAAAGGAAGAAAATTTTTAGACTGATAAGCCACTAGCAAATATAGTTGTTAAAAATTGTGTTAGGCAATTCTGGGAAATAACAAATGACACATGAACTTTTTAATGGGCTAACTCTGTAATTAAAGTGAATCCAGATGTGACCTGTAAAGAACTTCCTAAGAAGTTGCTGCAGTCACTGGAAGAATTCAATAATAGTGAATTTCCTACTGCAAAACCACCTCTTCTAGTGTAGATGGAAACCAACAGGAAAAAGAATCAGGAAACAATGCAAATGTCTTCAGGTTCTATTATTTTTTTTTATCTTGAGAAAGAATGATTGCTGTTTTCCTTTTAGATCTATGTATTTACTATATCAAGGCTTTTTCTCCATTTAATTTTAAGTTTTCTTGCCATACGTCTTGCAAGGACGTATGACTGGTTGTATGATGAATGTCCAATCTGCTCCTTGTCAATCATTTACCGTGTACTCTATTTGCCACCTTCCTTCTTATTAAGTCCTCTTGATTCAGCTGTCTTCTTTTGTCTCACCTTTGCTCATATGAAAGTCTGAATCTCTGTAATTTATGTTTCTCTAAGCTGCTGACTAAGCCCCTTACAATCAGAAAAATTAAGATATACTTGAGTCTAGGAGGTGGCTTAGCTGAATACAGTCTGCTGCTGCTGGAGCATCCAGCTTTCTACTGATTCCTCAGCCCATATAGCTGGAGTTTCATTCATAGGTGAGTTGACTGAGAAAAGTCTTCAGAAACATCTCCTGAATCTTCAGAGTCATGCTAAAATACCACAAAGCCACTACATTCAAAAAGGCCTGAGGCATCTGAACAGGAGTTGAATGTCAAATTCTAACACCGTGATTAAGCAAGCAAACTCTGGCTGGCTGCCATGTAGCTTTTCTAGCTGTATGACTCCTTATTTGACAGGAAACTCCAGTAGTTTCCTGACTTGTTTCACTGAAGACCAGCGCGTTCCTGAAACTCATCAGAGCAGAAAGGTCTGATGAGTGTGCTCTGAGCATACCTAATATGTGCCAGGAGCTGGTCCCTAACCACCACCACAATGGAAGTTTTTGGGCTGCTTTCTATTTTTTCAAGGCTTCCAGTCACCATAGCGGCACCACTCAATTTAGTATACGAAGCAGTTCACCCAGGGCAAGGTCTAGAGCTGACACCTTCCTTCTCAGCCTCGTCGCTGTCCAAGTCCACAGCACCCACCTTTTCAGAGAGTGTTTTCTTCTGAGGCTAGTGCTAGAGTGTGGGAAAGGAGAGGGAACCTCCCCTGTCTTTCTGGTGGAGCTGTGTCATTGTACAGGAAGAAATACCAGATTTGGGAGGTCACGAGGAGAGAGTGCAAGGGGAAGCTTGGTTGTGTACTAGAAGTTAGGAAATTCATTCCAGAGGAGGAAGTCTGGACTCTGTTCTCACACCCACATCCTCTTATTCATCTCATACAGAAAGCTCACAATGAGAGAGAAATCTAGGACCCATCTCCGAGGTGAGGACCCTGACTACTGTACTAGAGCTGTGTGCCCTCCCTGGGACTTTGTTCTCTTGGTTCAGTACAGTGGCAAATAGTGGTGCTGTTGCAGGAGGAAGAGAGGAATAGTTCCACTCTCCAAACCGGTGCTGTTACTGGTTAGAGCTAGGGTTTTTCTACTTCTTGGAGGAGTGTACCAGCTACTAGACAATTTAAAAAAAAAAAAAAAAAAAAAGATGAGAAAAGAAATGAAGAGGTGGGGACAGTCATTTTTAAGTGAAAGTGCACTTTAAAAGAGGAAAAAGGAAAGCTATCTTCATTTCTTTCAAAGAATAGCTGCTGTTGTCTTAAAAGGCAGATTCTGACCTTTTGGTTGGATGGATGAGGGCAGTCAGGCTCTGGAAAGACATGGCAGTTCAGGCTGCATATTCTGTTCTTAGTATTTATTAGGTCTACTTTCTCAGCATGCCATGTTTTTTAAATCAGTCTAGAGTGTATACGGTACTTAGGAAACATTTTTGTGTCCTGTACCTGGCTTTTCCTATTGACTGCTATAGGCGAAGAATGCACCGTTAGGAATGCTAGGCTCATGGGTGCAAAACTGCAGTTAAGAGCCTATATACCTTACTGTTGGTTCAAGACTTCACCTGGGCCTTGTGGACAAAATCCTATGTTCTCAAGTCCTTATTGAATTTAACCTCAAGTATTTTTTCCAGAGGCACAAAGTGAGTCTGAGGTGGAGGAGGGGTCTGAACCCCTACTTTTCATTGTGGGCTGTACACCTGATGAATTTAGTAGCACCATCATTTTTTTCTGAAATAATTTCCATTGTGTTCTTCAAGTGAGGCATTATATTGCATGGCTCTATTCATCAATGAGAACTGAATGATTTTTATGAAACAAAATGCTTTGTGATGGCGATAATTGTACAATCTAGAAATAAGACTAAAATACATCCATTATTTGCTACTGTTCTCATTTAACAATGTCATTAAGAAGTTGACTAAAACAAAAACCCAACTAAAGATCCTTGGTTTTTCTTGAAGAAGTTGTACCAGTTTGTCCCTTTTGTCACACTACATATTCCTCTACGAATTTTATAAGCACTGTTTTTAATTTCCTTTTCACCCATCTTATCTCATATGAAAGTGAATTTTATGGCCAGCAACATAAAGAATATCCCAAGAACCTTTCTAAAGATGTTGAACAATACTTATTTGCCCTGTAATGTAACAGCTGGCTTTTATGAAACTATATATTTTTGTTATATAACCAATTGCTTTGCTGTAAATGTATTCAATAGTATAGAGCTTTCAGTTGTCAAAGTGTTTCCAAAGGCTTTTAGTACAATTAGATTGATTCTGAATCTTGTATATGTAATGATAATTGTAATGGCACTATTATTAGAAGAAGGTTCTTTGGGGTTGATAACTTGGAGGTGATTTCAAAATAGAAACTGTTTATGATTACTACATCATTGCATTTTTGTGTGAAGTACAAACTGCAAGACAAGACTTGAAGTTTGCTCATAACATGCTTATTTTATTACTGGAGAAGAGGAGATTATGGTTCAAGAAATTCATCTTACTCTCTGCAGGTGACATTTCTAATGGTTCTGCTATTGATTCTGGTGTGACATAACCTTTTCTTTTCATTGCCAGTACAATACTCTTTTTGTGCCACTCTGTACTTTGTCATTCCACACTTGTGCAAGAGAGGAAGGACAATGCAGGTGAAGTTCTGTGGGGTTACGCTGACATGGGGAGATGCAGCAAGAAGACAAAAGACTGTGTCAAGGTGATAGGACTTCTGTTTCTGGGACTGTATACATGCTCTTGTTGTTCAGCCGGGTGTTTGTAAAGTCATTCTTTTACCTGACCCTCTCATGGAAATTCAGGGACAAGTGGAAATGCAGTCACTTTGGTTCCAGGTGAACAAAACAAGTCCAGGGTCTTTGGAGCTCCTAAACACCCATGTTTAAGCACTGTTTAGAAGTTAAAGGAGTGATCCTGGACTACATGAAAAAGGCCCTTCACAGGAGAGACCAGAAACTCGGAAGCAATGGAAAACAGAAAAAAGAGAATAAGAGTAGGAGTAAAGTACTGTCCTTTCATAAGAAAATTTTTGGTACGAAAATTTTTTGCTACTAAAACCAGCAAAGTATATTACAGAGAGAGAAACTTTTCCCATTTGAAGTAACTCATTAATAAACTGGATAAAACTTGAGATCATATCACTTACTGAGCTCTTTCATAAAATCATTATTCTTATATAGTAGGAAGAAAGCCATAAATGTTTTATTGACAAAAATTCCTTGTAAATATAATTTTTCAGAAACTGCCTAGAAAGCCAATAAAAGAAGTGGGCAGGTTACTTGCAGCTTGGAATTTAGCACTGGAAAATGTCCCTCATCTTGACCCTGCAAATGGTTATTTTCTGAGTAAGTTTAAGGTTGAGGGTTAAACCATTCAATCTTTCTCTTGGGTTTAAGGCAGAGAGAGATGAAAACTTTTGTGCTACAATCTAAGATGTTTGCAACAGCTATGCTTTACAAGGTTGATGTAGTGCTTTTCCCAAGATGCTTGTTTGTATTGAAAATTGCACTTCCAAAACTGTTTTTTTCTGCAGAAATTTCTGACTTCTGGCTGAAATGAAACCCCAGAATGTTCAGCTGAGCCCTGATAACTGCTCAGCACCTTGTGGGAAGTGAGGGTTGCGAACCATGGCTGGCACCATGACGGTCGGTCTCACTAGGCAGAGATGGACTGTGGTCTCCCTTCTGTTTATGATACCACAATGCATCCTGAGATGTTTGATCTTTTGATGTTTGTTTTATATTTATGCTTCTTCAGCTGTTCATGGCAAGCAAAGCAAGGGGCTATATTTTCTTATGGCTAGCAAAGAAAAGCTAGGGTTTTTTTGGCAGAGTCTTTGGCTAGTTTTACACATGAATGCAGTCCCTCAGAGAAATGATAAAAGGGCAGCTTTAAGCACAGGCAGAGGAGTTTGGGAGATGGTGGCTGTAAGCAGATGCATGGTGGAATTCAGGATCCTAAAATGAGGATCCTGTCCCAAAGTGGGGCAATTCTCAGAAAGAGAGCAGTTCAGATGAGAGAATCTGTCTTACCCACAGCTACATCAGTCCCCTGAGCCACAAGTGTTGGTGTCTGTGCAAGTGCAAAGAAATATCATATGTTCCCCTCTCTGTTCCAGAGGAAGAACCTAGACATGTGCTTTAGCCAATTTTGGAAGCAGGACATTGGGCTGGATGGACCTTTGGTCTGATAGCACAGACTGAGCTGATCAGTCTGCTCTCTTTTCTTCATGAATTCCACTATCACCTCTTTTACTGCCCTAAAGCCTCATTACCCTCTCCGGGTCTCCTATCTCATCCTTGCCCCGAAAAGCTCACTTACCTCTGACAGTCCTCCCCAAGTTTGCTACTGGTCTCTTGTCTTCTCACCTCACCTCTCCTCCTGGCTGGTGCCTTCTCTGCTGTCATTGCATAAATCAGTTTTCCACATACCTCCATAGGGGCTGGGGCTACACACAATATTATTATCAAAGTTTCCTTTCCTTACAGTGAGTGAAGCCTACTGGAGCCTCGGATCCCTTTGCATGATACCGTGCTCAATGAAATCAATGGTAACAGGAATCACAGGATTAAGTCTATGGATACCTGTCTCTTTTGATTTACTCTAATGAGTCTTCAAAGCTGCTGTGAAGTTTATGCCTCTCCACCAAGTTCCATTTTCAAGCAAGGAACACGCTTGAATTCAGATAAATTGAGCCTTTGTCATGCTCTCCTCTGTATTTGGGAATTCTCAAACCTCCCAGTGCAGAACGCTCTCGACCTACTTTTCCCTGAACTCTGTTCTGCAGCCCAAAGCAGAACACACAAAGGGAAACCAAGACAGAATCATCAGAATGATGATTTGCCCCAGTCAGTTTCCTGCACGTTGATTTGCTTTGTCACTGTGAGTCCTGATCTGCAGAAATCTTTGTCCTGTATAAAAGTTGCCGTGAAGCTAATTTAGGGCACAGCAAGGGCCTCCTTTAGACAAAAAAGCACAGAACACAGTAATCCAAGTTGACTTTTTGTTTTGTGAGAGAAATGTAAAAATATTTTACTGTAACTGTCTAGGAAGTTCTGATGAAACATCTTTCCTTGGAAAACAAGGAAATTATCTTTCTCAAGTCCATAGTAGCCTGGTGTTAGTGCTATCAGCTTTATGAGAGAGCAATACTCAAGGCTCTGAGCTGGGTCAAATACAGTAGCACCATGAATTCTGCTTTCCAATATCAGCATCCAAGCAAATAGACTACTGGTTATTTTGGATTATGGATCTTTTTTTATTTGTTTTTTTTTTTTCTCAGGAGATGTTTTTTTCTCATCTGAAGACTTTTATTTTGTCATCAAGCATTAAAAAGAAAAAGTTAAAACATTTTTTGAAATCTTGGAACATTTCTTTAAGTGGGAAAATGACCTAATGTAATTGCAACTAGTCCATAGCCCTGTGGAATACAAAAATTGAATTTCTGGGATCTATTTAGCCCTAAAGATCGAAGAATGTAGAGACAGATTTTTACATAAGTCTATGTGATACTGTACAAAGGCTTAGATTCACATTTCCTTATCGATTCATCTTTCTATCTGGCAACATTTATAAATTCCTTACTAGACTGCAGAACTGTAGAGTATAAGTCAATTTGACTACTATAACATAGAAAATATTCTCTGTCATTACTAGCAATCAAATGTAATGTGTATAAAACCAACAGATTTTCGTTGATTTGTACTGTTAATTTATCTGTAAGTAATGAAAATTCAAGCTTGTTATAGATTTCAAATTTATAGAGAACATTGCCCTACACCCACTAATCCCACCAGGATTTAGTTTATAGGTATTTCATTTCTGAAGCCTAAGCAGTGAGAAATTTAAAGCAGCACTGCATTCAACAGGACTGTTGCTTTGTTCAAAGCTTAGACATGGTATTAAATACAAGTCTGAAGGGATGCTAACTGCTGTGAACAATACAGTAGATGAAGTAATTTACTATTTCAGATTGACATGTTGGTTACATGTAAAAAAATTTGCAGCTCTGATGACTGAAGTCTATTTGTCTACAGAGAATGTGCAACACACAATAAAATCTCAGCACCTTCTTGCTAATTTTGTATTGATGCTTACCTGGATAGGTACTCTCCAGATAGTTTTTCAGGATCTTTGGCTTCTGCCAAAGATGGTGATTGCATTGCTAGCCCTCTGAGTAGGGTGATGTATACTTATGTTGTGAGTGTGCTGACCCCCTGGAGTCAAAGTGAGAACACGCACCTGTCATGCATAATGGTCTGCACATGGAATATTGTCATAGGACCCAGGCTTAGAAAGGTTTGATGTATTGACTGTGTGAATGAACATGATCTATTGGAACTTGGCATTATTTCCCATGGTAGGGGGTCAGCCTCTAGCTCAGGTTCTGCAGTGAAGAAGTTATCACCAAAATAAGTGTGGCGACTTACACAACTGTGACTACCCTCCTGGTGACACAGTTTGTTACTAAGCTTCAGTTGAAGACCAAAGCCAGGGCAAAACAAAATAAACATAGGAAAGAAAAAAATAAACATAGGTAAGAAAAGCAAAGCAAATGACCAGCTTCTTCAAAACTTGCAGACAATTATGGGAAGATACAAGCAGTTGAGACGGGCTGGCAGGTGACTGTGGCCGGAGAGAAGGTCATGACAGGGCACTGCCACTTAGACTGTGGCTATGTCTGCATCCACCAATGGTTTCATAGTTTCTTCCTTTAGCACAGCAAACTGCCTAAATTACCGTGACTGATACTTGAGGTCAGAATGCTGCATATTGTGATGTGATGTCATTTAGTGCTCTGTCGTGTGACCCTCTGGTCACTTACTGCACAGCTATGTGAAACTAGCATATTCCAGTAGAGCCCCTATAAGGGCTGTGCAGCTTTCATGCTGAGTCAGCACTTAGGCCAACGACTCTTACCAGGCCTTTTGACCCAGCAGTTTGTTGTTGCATTTACTGCAGAGACTAACACTGCCAAAAGATGACTGTATTCAAAATGGGCATCTATGGGTTAAGGCTCCATAGTCCAGTGAAAAACACAAATCTGAATAGGAAAAAATGGAACTTTAATTGTTACTATTTCTTCTGATTTTCAAGTGTGTATTTTTTAAAGCCAATAACTGATTTGGCTTTGTAATTCTGAAGACAATAATTCTCAGAAGTATAAAAATTCTGTAAAATGTTAATAATGTCTCAGCTCAGCTATGCAGATCTTTATCCATACATATACATGTAGCAAATATTGACCTCAAGAGAATAAAACTCAACCATCATCCATAAATAAACTGATTTGACAGCAAGTTCATATAGTGCTGCAGGCAACATCTTGGAACAGGTTTGCCTGTAGTGAAATCTGAAGGTTTGGAAGAACGCAGTGTGAAAACAACACCTACAGTTTCTTTGGGTTGGAAATGTCAGCGTACCACAGACAAGACAAGCACTCGGTACTTTCTGTGTTGGGCCATGGAGGAGAGTTAAAGATGGAATAACATGCAGGGGCTGAAGTGTGGTATGAATCTTTCTTCACATTCCTAGAGAAAGGTCATTCGGTTACAAACACAGTGTTATCCTTATGGGCAATTATTTTTGTTGAAACTTAAATGTATATTTACATTAAATAAAATACAGACTTTTGACTTTGGCTCTCTTTATTGCAAGATAGTATACAGTAAGCAACTCTGTACCGCAGACTTAAATCTATATTAAAGATTGGTTTAATTTATAAACAAAGTTTGTGTATCAGGATAAACATCTCTGACTGTATGTCTGTGGGACAGAAACTTATCCTTGTGATAAAAAGAGCTGCATTGGCACTTGGGAAATGTGTGTTTTGGTCCTGATCCTGCCTCAGACTTCCTGTATTATCTTTGACAACTTAGTCTTTGTTTTGAACTGGGATGAAACCATTTCCTCCAAAACATTCTTCAGTTTACAAACTCTTTCAGTGAGGGACACTTGAACGTGTGTGTCCTGCATCGACCTTAGAAGGTCCTAAAACATGCTGTAACAAAGATAAACACTGTAGAAGTGCAGAAGGTGCCATTTGGCACAGACGTGCATCAGGAAAAGCTGTTTTGGCAAAACTAACAATTTTTTGGAGCTCGGTTAAGGTGTTAATGACATTTCCACATGGGATTTTTCCCATTTGGGGAATAAGTTTTTCAAAGAAAGTTCTCATAAGACATTTAACATACACATATTTTCAAGAAGAAATATTTAAAATTTACATTTTGGGAGAAATTTTGAACAAATTTTTTTCTTCTGATTCTAAGGAACAAAAATACTATAATGTTACAATTTCAATAAACTGGAGAAAACTAGCACTTACAAGATGAAAATACTCCTCCAAATGCTATCGAAATTAATGGGTCTTGTTTAGCACTATTAATATTCCTGCCATTTATTAAGAAATTAAAGAAATTTTATGACTTACTGATATTTTGAACCAAAAGACAGAGAGAGTAGAAAATATTAGGGGCTTAAAAGCAACCCATGTAACTATGTCCAACCCTCTGGAAATAAAAAAAAGCCTTCTAAGTGTCTGTCTTTTAATTTGTAGTGGAAAAATTCTCAAGTTCTTTTTAGCTGATGTATTCTTTGTGAAAAATTTTCTCACTGAAATATTTGATTTTACTGAAAATTCAGCTAAGATTTCTTTTGTTCTTCAAAATATTAATTCTAAAATGTTTTCAGTATTTTGACTTCATTATCTTTTGTTTGCTTTTACTCTAATGTTGATGCTTTTTCATTAATTTTCAGTTTTCTTCAGTGTGCATGCTTTGCAGTAGCCACTCAAAAATTTAGAAGTATTTTCAAAAATAAAAGAGAACAAGTATGAATTGGGATTCTTATTGCAGAATTATCTTCATAATGCAGAGTTTTGCCTGCTCTAACAATGCATTTTCACTGTGATTTATGAATATGGTACACACAGTAGTTGCTGTTGAAGTCGTATGAAGGGAAATTAAGTTTGTCAGGATATCCGTTGTGGTAAAACGTTAGTGAATCACAGGTAATCCAAAGATAGTAGTATGTCCTGTTTCCTTTCTATTACCTTCTGCAACCTAATTTTTGGGATGATTCTTTTATCTGTAGTAATACCTATTTGGCTTGCCTAGTTCTACATGAACAGTTTTGAGACACTCTTAGCTTTAAAATTGGCACTGAAATTTTATTTGTTTTGCTTTTGGAATTTAAAATTTTAAAATGCAGGGACTGAAAAAACACCAATGTCATGCATATCATTCCTTCTTCTAACAATGAAGCAATTATGAGAAAATAGTAATTTAAGTGAGTGCTCCTTCTGAACCTTAACAGCTCTAAATCTGGCAAATTCAGAGAAAGGAGAGGAATGTGTTGTTTAACACAGTCTTCGGACTGGAGAATATGTTTCCAAAGGACAATATTTTTCAAAAGATTTTTCCTTTGGGGTAGGTAATCACTGGCAATGAGTGAAGAACTGGAAAAAGTCGTAGTCCTGAGCAATATTTCAGAGTGTTTTGGAAATGTTATGAGCTGTTGATAGCTTTTGCCAGGAAAAAAGGAAAGGACAGGGAACTATGACAAAAAACTTTGCTGAAAAACAACAGGCAAATAGTTAATCCTCATGTTAGCTCATGCCCAGGCAAATGGAAAAGCATTTGGCACTTCTGGGTTTTTTGGTTGGTTGGTTGGGTGGTGGTTTTTTTTTTGGGGGGGGGGAGCAGTGGTTGTCTGCTTGTTTTTAAGATCAAGAATTGGATTCAAAAAAAGGACCTGTTAAAACTTCCACTGGTATTTCTATAAAATGCATCCTTTTATTCCACCTCCCACAAATGTCTTTTAGTTATAAAGTCTCAAGTATATAGGATCTTAATTTACCTTCAGTGGTTAGAACAGAAATATTGGGACTCTTCTTTCCTAATTTGAGGGAAACAACTTTATGGAATTTTATTTGTTTGCCTTTGTTTCTGATGAACTAAAGGAAAATCAAGGATGACTCTTACATTTAAATCTGAAAGTAGCAGTAATCAGAACAGTGATTTCCTGTAGAAGAAAGCCCTGTAGCTTAAATACAGTTTCTTGTGACAGGTATGTCACCTACAATTATCTTTCTTCCTTTTCTGAAATAATGACAATAAGAACATCCCTTAAATGACTTATCAGTAAGGGGCTAAACTTAGATATGTTCAGTGGAAATTCAATGCAGAGAGAAGCTCCAACATTTCAGACTTCTTATAAAAGAAAAATTTTAAGTCAAATATGTAAGTGGCCATTGTGTTCCTCTATCATGAAAACCAAAGTCTTTGCATAGTGAGATGGCTAATTTATAATTCTGAAGTGAAATTTCCCGTTAAAAAGCTGGATGGAAATGATGTCTGAATGGATAGAATTCCTTCTCATCTAATATTATGCTGGTACAAATATGTTAACAGTGAAATGTGTTTTCCATATTCAACTCCGCTGTGAAAATAGCTTCTAAAACAGCAAACATTTATATCAGTGCTTACCTGGTGCACAAGGAAGTACTCTCCTTGGATACAGTGGGATTACTCATGTGAATGATACTAAATTATGTAGAGGAGGTTATGCTGACCTGGACAAAGTGTGGAATTGGCAGAGAGCAAGATCTTCTCATATATCTCAGTTCTATGGAGTGGAAGAATAGCACCAAGGATTTCCCAGCATTCATAGAAAATCATAAATGTGAAGAGTTAAATTAAATTCCACTGAGTCAACAGCAACTTCTTAGAGTTAAATTGAATTCCACTGAATCAACAGCAACTTCTTTATTTATTTCAGTGGAGACAGAGTTTTGCCACAGGACTTTTCTGACACATTTTAGTATAACATCTAAAACCAGTCCATTATCTGTTTGTTTGTTCTTTTTTTTTTCGTTTTGGAAGTGCTTATGCATCTCTCCAGTGAAGCACAAAGGTTGTGAATGAAAATGTCCTATTATTTGGCTGCTCTTGTAGAAGTGTTTTTTCTTCTTGTATACTTCTCATAGAAGTATTTTTCTTCTATGCAGTGATATTTGCTTTATGCAACTGCCATCTTTTCCTCTTCCATCTTACAGTACTGTATGTTATGCTGCACTTCCTTTCCTGAAACAGTTTCCTTTTTAACCTGTGAGACCTGTATCAACCAATATGAAAAAAAGAGAAGAAAAAAAAAAGAGATGACCTGATGAGAAACAGAACAATAAGGACTATTGCAATATCACTGAGGAAGTGGTATTTCTGCCTTTGTTTTGCCTCTAGCTGTCAGTACAGGAGCCCTGAAGAGCTCACTCCCTGTGACATGTCAGAGAAAACACAATTGCACTTTCTGTAGCTGATCTACCAGAGACAAAAGTAGCACTAGAAATGCAGTTTTAGTAGGAGGCTTCTAAGCATACTTCAGATGCTATTTCTCAGAAAGTTCTTCTGACGCTTGCAAAACCTCAGTCCAACCAACTGCAAGTAAGTCGGGATTCTTCCAGAGAATCTTTTATGTTGCTCTACCCTTCTCTCTCCTTCCTTACACTGACTTGCACTCCTTCCCTCCCTACCTGATTGCAATCTCATCACCAGTTTCAAAACACAGGAATTCTTCTACCACCTCGTGAGGAGGTGAGCTGCGGGGTAACACTGCTCTGTAAGAGAGGGGGAATGTGGAAGCTAAGCCATTTGCTGCATTTTCTCACTGGCTAATAATAGAGTTTTCAGGCTTTGCTTTGCCAAATGTCGCAACATCAGGAGTCTTGAGAAAACAGAACTGGGGAGAAGGAGGCTTAAAAATATTGCTTAAAGAAATAGGTGCTGCTTTCCTTTTATTTCTCCTCCTGCTAGGCCCTGCTGCACCTTGCAAATCTAGGGATCAGATTTACAAGCATTTTGATCAGAAAGGCCTAGAAGAAGGGAATTTATTTCCTTATTTATTCAACACAATTTAAGATTTTTGGAGATTTTTCTGAGATTCTAAGGGCTTTAGGAAAAATATAGAATATCATGCTACTTGGGACAAAATGCTAATAGCACTGGGAATAATGGTACTGCAGCCTAATTCCATTAATTTAAGATGGTTTTTGTTGGTTTTTTTTCCTTTGAAATACCAAATTGCAAATTATTTTTCTGAGTCATCCTTTTGTTCTGGTCAGTGGCATGGTAAGATATGCTTATGTGGCAGATAATGTAGTGAATCTCTTCACATTCACCTTTGCAAGCGGTTTTAGGTTTTCTTACTTTCTTACGTTTTCTCTTTTAATACAGCTTGTGTACAAACAGGTTCCCAACAGACTGGCACCCTTTCCTCTGATGGGGGAGGGATGTGAACATCGGGGTCAGGGAAGGAAGTAAGGCAGGGCACCCCTTGGGGCTCCACTCTGCGGCGGGTGGCAGCTTTGCTGAGCAAAGGTGCATGTTTTGCAGTCAGGCACAAGGCATAAATCACAAGCCATAATCCCACATAACTATATGTGGCATTAGTAAAACAGGATGTGACCAAGCATATAAGTCCCAGCCCACTCATTGAACTGAATATATAAACTATTACCTTATAGGTTACTCAATATAGGGTAGAAATCAAGTCCTTCTGGTGGTGATGTCAGTGGGCTGACTCAAATGCCGGTGCACTACCTTACAGCAGTAGGATAAGTACTTTTTATACTTCACTGCTTAAAATTGGTCAGTAATCTAGAAATTGTGGTCTGATGCTGCAAAGATTTGTGCTTTTGAGTAACCATAGTGCCATGAGCCAGGCTGTTGTAAGCAATGCAGCAGTTTGCTGTCAACGAGTTTCCTTAGACTTGCAGGCTTAGGGGCTTAGTAATTTTTGTAAGATCACGATTCATGGTTTTCAAGGTTTATTTGTAACATTTCCATTCCAGCTGAGTGTGGAAACTGTTAATTTATTCCTTTCTTCTGTCTCTCAGTTCTTGAGAAGCCATATCCACAGCTCTTCACAGCTGTAACGCATCTTTAATGCTGCTGAGGGGAACTCTGGCCCTGAATAATTGTAATTTCCATGTTGTGTCACTTTCCTGTCCCTGGCACGGAGAGGCTTTCAATGTTTTGAAACCTTTCTTGTGCTTTCTCCAGCTTCAAGTTTCCTTGTTTGTCTCTTGCATGGTGCATTTTAATTCCAGGGTGTGTAACTGCTAATGCATTATTGCAGTCGTCATTGAAGCTCTGAGAAAATAGACTGGGTAGAACTGGGCAAGAGTTTGGAAAACAGAACAGCTTTATTTACTGGGTGTGTTTTGGACCTGTTC
>NW_009202332.1:23867-35144 GCF_000690835.1 Fulmarus glacialis
ACAAGTAGGACTTTTTAATTTTGAAAAAAGGCAGTGTATATGATAAAGGTCTGTAACACACATGAATAGCATAAAGAAGTGGTTGTTCTGTGCCACGGTCAGGAACAAGGAGACTTAGTGAAATAATAAAAGCAGCACTTTAAATGTATGAAAGCAATTTTTTCCCTTTATATGTAATTTAAATTATGACTCTCAGTTTGTGAGGAGGTCAAAATTATAAATTGGTTCAAAAAGGTATTAGGCAAATTCATGAATAATAGCTATATGAAATACAATGGCCCAGAGGTAACCTCCAGCTTGAGGAGTCTCTAAACTACTGATTGCTGCCATCTGTCAAGGGAAGGGTCATACTATATGTACCTTATTCTTTCACAAGCATGAGCTACTGTCCACTGTTAGAAAAAGGGACTGATCTGGAACAGTGAAAATACGCCTATTGCTTTTGTTTAAGATTGAAGAGTGATATCCAAGAGTTTTTAAATAGCATAGAAGAAGTGGGAATGCAACTACAAATGTATTAATATCAAGAAGTATGAAGAAGCTAAGTTATGTATTGCACCATAATAGCATGCTTCAGAAAGTATGGGTCAAGTATGCTCTGGATTGCGCCTAATACGACTTCATAGAATTGATGGCAGATTTCTTTACATCAAACAAATCTGTTCTTGGTAATGGTGTAAACTTGAAGTTAGCCTCAGGGGTTTTTCCTTGGTTTACTGAGAACCGATCTGGGCCCAATACCTCAAATTTGAAAGACATCTCCAGGAAAAGTTTGTTTCTGTTTTAGAATTTTTGGGACGGTAAATAAACAGTATTAACTTTAAAGGTCTCTCAGAAGTCTTTAAAAGTTATGCAAAGCTTTTAATGACTACTAGCATTTCCATAAAGGAGAATGTTATTTAGCAGAAACATTGTGTCTTAAAACCTCACCTACCTTGGGCAATGCCATTATCTCCATTTCTCCCTGGAAAGCAGAATCACTGGGAGGCTGAAGGGCAAATAGATCAGGAGAAGAGACCATGAGGTGAGGGGTCAGGAGGAGAGAGACAGATAGCTCAGACTTGTGAGAGGCAGCTAGATTCATCCTCATTTTGTCTCACATGGCAAATACAGATATTTATACAGCCACGAGATCTTTCCCCAAGTTCTGTCAATGCAGTTGAGAAACTAAAAAATAACTTATACACTTTTTGTCCATTAATGAGATTGAAATACCTGCAGGTTGATCTTAGCTCTAACCATGTGTTTGGGACTGGAATTTTCTTCTTTCACCACACAGTCTGTTTTCAACAAGGTGGATATTTGTGGTCATGTGAATGATTCAATAAGTAGTGATTTAGAGGCTAAATTGGAGCATATTTGAAATATTACCTTACAAATTTCTTATCTATTTGCTCGATTTGTCTTTCTAGTGATTTTTTTTTTTAAGTGTGCTAAGGAGGAAATATATAATTTCTATTGTCTTCTAATAATATTTGGGTCATCTCTACAGAGCACATTTGAAACTCTTTCCGTTAGTATTATATTAAACATAAGATGATATTATTTTTATAAAAATGAACTCTTTTGCAGAAGATGGCTTGAATTTTTAATGCTACTTGCAATCCTTGAAGACTGGGCAGACTGAAAGTCTAACTCTTTAAACCAAATGGCATCTGGAATTTCCAGAGAAAACATGAACCCTAAAACTAACAAGTGTGACATAAATATAATGGCGCAATTGCTTGGTTAATAGGTCATACTTTCTAACCAATGGTGTGTGTTGTGATTAATAAAATACCCTTGCATAAACTAGACATTACAGATATTTAAGACTGAAGAATGATGAGCATTTAAACAGAAAATATCCCAGAACGCTATGATGCATAATGGATGTAAATTAATATAACTGTGAAGGATTTCAACTATAAAAAGGGACAATTCCAAAAAGAAATGTATCCAGGAAGCAGCTCCTGCCAACACTTATGGGATTTACAAACACTTTGAAAGGCTCACTTAATTTTTACTTGGTGCAACTTCATTCTAACTTACTGAAATTGCAAATAGTTTTGCCCTAAATTTGCCTTGTATAACTAAAAGATGATTACTATAGATTCTAAATTTACCGGGGAAGAAACTTCCCAAATGCTAGCTAAGATTGAGGCATATCTTAGGAAACTGTGCAAGTCTGTATGTGCATATGTGCCTTTTCTTTTTCCTTATTCTCTACATGCCAGCATGAGATATGCCTGCTTTATGCTGGCTGCTATTCAGACCATGGAATTGAAACAGCAGCTAGAAATCCTATATAGGATGGAGAAATGTCATAACCTTTCTTGCTTTCTTCCAGCCATGCATCCTGTGCTATTCAGTTGCTAAAGAGTGTCAGAAGAAGTCAGTAAAGTCTGCACTACCAGAAAAAGTATAAATTGGCATATGGATTGTCAGCCTGGGAAAAGGTCTGTAACCTGTTAGTGAAGTGGCATGAACGACTGGCTGAATGGACCACATGTAAACCAAAAATCTAAATGTCCCTTATTAGGCAGCCAGTTCTGATTTCTTACAAAACCTGCAACAAACAGAAGGACAGTAGCTACTTCTTGTTGAAGTCAGATTGAGAGATCTGAACATGGGACATTAGAAAATACCCTGAAAAAGAGACGCAGAAGACCTGGTTTCCCACATCGTTCTGGCTTGCCTGTCTAATTCTGAGTCTCCATCTTCAGACTAGTGCTAAGTTAGAAGGGCGCAGTGGGTGCCATTTCTCTTTCCTTAAAATTTTTGACTCTTTATAATCTTTAAAACTTTATAAGTATTAAATGTTATTTGGAACTTTGATTTCCCACATTTTAGTACGCTGTGAAGCCTTTCTTGGTTTTGAACAGAATTGAAATCCAGAAATCGCCAGACTAAACTGATCCCCTTCTACAGCAAAATAACATTTTCTGTCGACATGGGCAGAGCAGTGGATATTGTTTACCTGGACTTCAGCAAAGCATTCGACACCGTTTCCCACAAGCTTCTCCTGGACAAACTGGCAAGACAGAGATTGCATGGGTGGTCTGTGTGATGCATAGGAAATTGGCTCACAGTCTGCACCCAGAGGGTGGTAATCAATGGTTTTCATTCAGGCTGGCAGCCTGTCACAACTGGGATTCCCCAGGGACCGATACTGGGCCCCATGGTGTTCAACATCTTCATAAATGATCTGGATGATGGAATTGAAAGCACCCTCACCAAGTCTGCTGATGACACAAAATGGGTGGCGAGGTGAACACGTCAGAAGGGAAAGCCATCTGACAGAGAGACCTGGACAGGCTGGAAGAGTGGGCTAGCAAGAACAGTATGAAGTTTAACAAAGGCAAGTGCAAAGTCCTCCACCCAGGGTGACATAACCAAAGAGCCCAGTACAGGCTAGGACCTGTGTGGCTAGGGAGCAGCCTTGCTGAAAGGGACCTGGGGGTCCTGGTGGACAACAAGCTGAACACGAGTCAGCAGCGTGCCGCTGCAGCAACGAAGGCAAATTGGATCCTGGGCTGCATCCACAGGGGCATTACTGTCAGAGATAGAGATGAGATCATCCCACTCTACTCAGTGCTTGTCAGGCTGCATCTGGAGAACTGTGTTCAGTTCTGGTCCCCACAATTCAAGAAAGATGCAGACAGATGGGAGAGGGTCCAAAGGAGGGCCACGAAGATGATCAAAGGGCTGGAGAATAGGTGCTTTAGCAAAAAGATTGTATTTTAACGCAGCTCGACTAATCTTTAACTATATAATCAAATACTAAAAAGTTCCATTTCTTGGTGAATTGAAGTTGAAAAAAAGTGTTTTGAGGTATGAGTGTTATCTTTTCAGCTAATTTTTTTTCCCAATTTCTATCCCATTTTCAATTAATGAGTTTTAAATAAGTCGGTTGCCAGCAGCAGTAATAAAATATCACTCAGCATATGGGGCTGATAATCATGATTTTCTTAAACTTATCACATTATGGGATTCCATGCCACTGTACCTATCCAGCAGTACACAGTGTTCATCTGAGCAACCCAGGTGACATAATGAAATAGAATCATTCTTTTCAATTGTTCATTTTAAATGTAATTGTATTTTTAAATTACTGTGCAATTTAATAAAACCATGGAATATAATTGCCTTCTTTCAACTTGTATATGTTATAGAATATTATAATTTTCTAAACTTCCATGCATTATTCTGTCTTTTCTTTAAACTTATGGTTAGCATGATTTGAATTAATATCTAGTTATTGTTCATTCTGAGTCATCATGCTGATTTACTGATTGTTCTGGGCGTAAACTGTAGTCTTTAAATTTGACATAATTTCTGAAGTAACCCTGCTTGAAGTCATGTGGACCTCAATACTATCAGTTTCCTAAATCTTCACAGATTAAACATAGGTGCTTGATCATGAGGTAACAGTGTTCCCCAAAAGACAGTGCAGAGCTGCACCACAAATGGAGAACATTGAAGAAATTTGGAGAAGAATCACAAGCATTTCTTGGCTGAAAATATTTCTGTAGATGAGAAACAGATTGCTTAGCTTCTGGGCTGGCCCGTGTCAAGTGAATGGCAGTTTTAACTGTGGAGCTTAAACTGAGTGTCAGTTCCTATTGATGTTTGCCTGTGGCTGTAGAGATGGTGAAGTCTGTTCAGGTGAAGTCTGTGCAGAGTTACCAAAATACCCATGGACAGAAGCAAGTGCAAGCCTTGGATTCTCAAACCTCTTTTTCTTATACAGTGAAGCAGGATCAGCAACAGACTTGCTTTATCAGCTACTGAGTTACTGTTCTCAATGCATTTTTCTTAAAGTGGACAAAAACTCCCATAAATCCATAGCGATTCCTGCTTCAGAGTCTTTACAATGGAGGAATGGAACTTGCTGCTAAGGAACTGAACGTCTCAATTTCACATGCAATAAACATAAATATTTATGCCTTGAAACCAGCATCCAGAAAGGGGAAATTTTGAAAGAGCAAGTGTTTTGTTTTGTTTCCAAGATGACCTTAAGAATATAATCTTGGAGGTATTTCCCACAGATTGAAGTGGAACCAGATTCTTCTTTTCACAGACCCGTGTTCTGGCAGTAGCACTAAATCCTTGAATACTCCAGATTTCCTGAATGGTTCCGTCCTCTAGCAAAATTAACCTCTGTGTAATCTGTAAGAAACAAGTGGTCCCCTTTCTGTAAATTGGGGAAGAATCACAATTGTGATGCTTCTGCACCAGCTCAAGCAACGTCCATCTGGCACAACTTTTAAGACCCTCATCTCTGTAGTGCATAAGTCCTTCATGAAAATCAATTAATTCATCTTCATAATACTCCAGGTATTTTATCTTTTGTACTTTACTCAGGCCCTAGGAGAATAATGAAGATCAGACAAAAATGATTTATGCATTGAACCAAATTTTTAGAGGTCTGTGCTAATGATTTAACCAATTATCTGTCCTACCTTTGTGTATTCTCTCAATTTCTGATTTATTATAAGAAAAAAAAGCAACCTTGTGATCTTTCTAAAAATGTCAAGTATCAAACACTTAATGCAATCCTTTTAGGGAGAGGAAGAGAATGAGAGAACTGCAGGAATTATTTTTTTAAATTACATGCTTTGAGATTCCCTGTTTCATACTATACTTTCTGACTTCAAGGAGTTACATCCAAGTAACCTGCTAAATGATAAACCAAAAAGGTAGGGAATACACACAAGTCTTGAAAGACAGGAAGGTTCCCTGTGGGGAAATATCCTCTATCTCCACCAGGCTGGGAGTTTACTCTTCCCAAGTCTTAGCATGAGACAAAAGGGAATCTTTAGGAACGGGATAGGATGGGTTCTCAGTGGTCAGAAATGCAGAGCAGACGGAATATGCTGTGAGAGAGACAGATGACATCCTCTCCCAGGAGCAGCTGGGGCTCCAGTAGGCATTAACTGAAGTTTGAATTTGGGCACAGAACTATGAGTCTGTGTCTTTTGTTCTATAAACCTATTTTTGCAAATACTTGAGCGAAGAGACATCTGATTAAAGCATTGTTCTGAAAATGCTGTTTCTATGCCTTTTGAATATATGAAGGATATATTCAAGGATATATATTTTCCTGAAGGAAAATATTTGAATATATGAAGGATATATATTTTCCTGAAGGAAAGCTCTTAAACTTGTGAATGGTAACCTGAGCTTTCATTGTTAATATGATTAAAACCACAGTACTACAAAGAAGGAACATGGTCTTAAGGGTTTGCCCACATATATTTTGACTTACAGTCAAGTATAGAAGTCCATGCACGAATTCTGGAAAGCTGAGAGTAGAGCTGTCAGCCTGATGTTTTCCATCCCTGGCAGAAAGATAATATTCTGAAATAAATATTGGCACAATATATAACACCAAATTCTAGAGTTTAAAGCTGGGAAGATTGATCTCACTGAAGGGGTGCCAACCTGTACTCCCTTTACTGCATCCAACCGTTATGTAGTTCAGACTTGGCTTCCCTAGGAAGGGGACGTCTCACAGCAAGGCTCCGTGGTGCAGGCATCTGAGGCCCCATGCATAGGCAGCCCTGCGTCACGGTGGAAAGTGTATCCAGGAGCCCTCCCTGCCCTTGATAAGGGTGTGTTAGTGCAGCTGGCCTTATGAAAACTTACCGCCAGCTTGGGAAGGCTGAAGGGTTGTCTTCTGCTGATGCAGTTTGATCCCTCTTATCTGCATCACTTTTTAATTACATTTTCACCTAGGAACTTCTATATTGAATCCAAAGCTGCTGGATGGTTGGCCTAAATAATGTGAAGTTCAGTCACCAGGACAGTTGTGTTGTGTGCCACTGGCAAGGAGACAAGAGAGACCAAGGTGCGAGCAGTGCTTGAGGCCTCTGCAATGGCAGGGAACTGATTAGGAGAGAAATGCCCAGATGATCATAGCAGGAAATTCATGACCTGTGCTGTGCAGAAAGATGATAAAATCCAACGTTTCCCTCCTCCCCTTGAAGTTACTTTTTTAAGTGTACAAGAACTTCTTGCCACAGCTTTGTGCTGTGAACTCATGTTGAGGCAATTACCTATGATGATCTCTAAGTCCCTTTCTGAATTACTTATTTCCAAGACAGAAACTTGTACAACCTGCACTCTGTGTTCCCAGATATCTCATGTTTGACCATAAGAAATGTACTTTTATTGCTTTGTGATCATTTACCAAGTGATTCAGGTCTCCCTGTAACAGTAACCTGACTATTAAGTATACTCTTTGATCTTATCAGTTACTGTGCTAGTAAAATTTTTGTAGCTTTAGCTCAGTTACTGATAAAAATAGGGGTCAAGAATCAATTCCCTGTGGCCTTATGGCTAAAGCTCCATTCCTGACTGTATTATCAGTATGAACTGCATTTTGAGATCCATCAAGGGACCAAGTTTTAATTCATTGTACTGTCTTTTAGGTCCAAATTTTGAGATCTACAATCAGAAACTGAGTAGTACTGAGTCTAGGAGAAATCCAAATATGTAACAATATAACTTGACTAAATCAGTCAGACCTGAAATCCTGACATAAAAAAGGAAGAGCTGATTTGAAAAGACCTAGTTTCCATGAAATCAGGCTGATTGATGCTGAACATTTCCATAGTCTCTAAATTTAATTGACAGTCTCAAATTGGTTCCATATTTTTTCCAGGAATTGATGCTTAAGTCCTCTACAACTCCCACAGCCCCTGCTTTTATTCAGTGTTTCAATCCTGGCACTCCTCCAGTCCTTTGAATTTTCTATAGTTTTCAAATGTTTGTTAATTATGAACAGTAATGGATATGCTCAGAGAGAAAGTTTCTCAGCAGTTTCCTCTAAGACAATTGGATTTAGGTTATTCTCTCCTGCTCAGTTTGATTGGCAAAGCTTTCATTTTACTGCAGTTGCCTTCCATTTTTCCATTGAAAGAGGAGGTGAATGTTCTGTGCCCTTCACAGCCGTGTAAGGGATGGATTTCCCATGGTTGTTAATTAGAAAATTTACCAATCATGGCTATTTCTCTAGTTTTCCTTACTGATGTTTCTTAATTTGTTGCTTCTATAATCCTTGTTATTTAGTTTTCTCCTTACGTGTACTTTAAACATAGGTTATATTATATTATTGCTTCTGTATGTCTTTTTAAAACATCAGGACTAGAGTCTTTTGCTTTGTTTGGGCATAGGTACCTGCACAGCCTTTGCAGGTTGATATGCCTGGGGGATATGTTGTACTAGAAGAGCAAATAGTGCGTCTCAGTGAACCTGTAACAAATCTGATCCCATCCAGGCATAGACTGAGTGTTTTTTGTCAAGCACAACTTTTTATTCATTTCTGTTGATTATGCAACCAGGTCACCATAAATTTCTTGTTTAACACATCCCACCTGGTTTACCAGTCAATTAACTTGACAGTGTTTTAAGACTACCTTTTTTAAAGTCTTCTAAATACATACACTAATGGTCAATTCTATATTCTTTACGCCTTATGTAAACCAGGTGTCCGGTCTTGCAGCTAATGCTTGGAAAACTACTAATTTTTGGTCCAATTTGGGTGACAGATAAACAAAAATGCTTGGTTTTAGAATCTCTAAGGAAAACTTGGTCCTGACTTCTTCAAAGACAGGAAACATCTTTGGGTCTTTCCATTTATTTATTTATTTATTTATTTTTAGGAAATAACTTTGGAATAGCTTGACTCTATCGTTGTTTGAGATAGTGGATCTTAAATTCACTTAAAGCTTCATTCAATATTGCTAGGCCAGTGCATTAATCAAATAGCAGGCTTGGAAAACACACAATAAAAATTTTAACCATAATCTCTTGGTGCCAGTGGGTCGGAAGAACCCACTGTTAAGTGCTGCTGCCTTTGGCATCACTGCTGGGGAGTAAACCTCCAGGATCCACAAAAGCTTATTAACTTAAAATATCCAGCTGCACAGTTTCTCAGGTGTAGTGCTGCAGCCCTTAAGGTAGTCATGATGGATTTATCATGAGGTTAATTCTGCTAGTTCAGAGAAGAGTTTGTTGTCATAGTAGATCACTTTTCTCTTGCTGGCAGACTTTTGCGTTCTGCAAACCCTTGAGTTCCCCCTCTATATATTCAGTGAGGGTATGAGGAAAATACAGGACCATCTCTACATGGATGTGCTGATGTGTTTTGTATTTTCTCTCAGTTAAAGTGGCTTCGGGCCTAATCCTTATTTATCACTCCTCCTCTGTATTTCATTTTCACTTCGTCCCTTTTTTTGCCAAGCAGGGATCGCTGCACCCTGGTGTCCTCCTGCAGTGGGAGCGCTCTCCTCTGCACGGCAAACATAACGTTACAGATCCCTCTGCTGTCTCTAGGAGGCACGTACAAGAGGCGTCGATGTCGTATCAAACAAAAGCAGTGGGGCACCTCGGTGTTAATCACAGTTTGAGATTCTTGTGAGATCAAACTCGCTGACGCTGCTGTACCTGCAAAAGCCTGAGGGAGGTTTGAAGAGACCCCAGGAGGAAGTGCAGCAGATGCTACGGGATGAGGGGCTGACCAGCCCTGCGCATGGGCTCAGTGCTACATCCCCACCTGGGGAAGACGGGCTTGCGTGCGAGCCAGCACCCGCGGCAACACAGCCTTTGCCTCCAGGACAGGGAGCAGGCCAAGCTTTTAGACCTCCATTTTGTGGGCAGTTGATTCCTTTTTTGCTTGTCGGTAAAGAAGCAGATTTCGCAGCGAAATCTGGACTCTGTCCAGCTGTACAGCATGAGCTACCCAGGGCTGCATTTGTCTCCTGTATATGAAAAATAAAAGAATGAGTCTTGGTAAAGATTGTAGAACAGAGGAAGGGGAGACAATTTAAATACTGCACAACTGACTGAGCATCCAGAAGTCCAGTGTTCAGCCCTTTGGAGATGTTTGGGTCCTTAACTTTACATATATAGCTGACTTTGCATGCAAGTGACTTTACATATCCAGGTGAAGGGCGGTCTCAGCTGATAGCAGCAAAGTAAACTGCAGCTGTGGGGATTTCCGTGTGATGCCACAGGCATCACACAGCCTCACTGTGCTCCTTTGTTCTCCATTGAGCTCCTCTGTTTCCCATCAGTCTTGAATTAGCTATCATCAGAATCCATGAGGTCACTGAGGAGGTATTATTCTTGCTCTCAGTAGGGTAATAAGTTGTTTTATAATTAATATTTAATGGAAGTGTGTTCAGAATCTCCAGGAAGTCATCAATAGTTGATCTACTTGAAGGGGTTATTTGGGTTCATCCCATCTACAATAATTATGATATACATAAGGTTGTGGGCAGCAACCACAAAGGACCCTAGGATTTGAACCCTGATGGGAGCAAAAGCCTATCTGAATGAGGAACAGGTATCTATGATTCATATAGGATGGGAAATGTACTCTCTGACAGTAAGTATAGTGTATAAAATCATACTTAAAGCTATTAATCTTTGTGTTTAAGCTTTTTAAAGGGAAATTTATTTTGAACAAAAATTCCTCATTTAGACACGCTTTCATTGCCACTTTCTGAAGCACAAATAGGGTAGAAAGCTCAAGTAAAACTCACCCACAGTACGGATCATCAGACTCCAAAGCAATTCCAAGAGCTGATATCACAGGTAGCAGTATCACTAAAAAGCAAAACAAATAAATACAAAAAACTTCTCTAGCCTTCAGGCACAAGCAATCGGTAGAGAACAGCAATGGGTACATTTTTTTAAAAAGACAAATTGCTTATTTATCCAAAATTGCATTTTTTGATTGACTGCAGATATTTGTGATGTTATGCCAAGTTTGGCAAATAGCTCCACCCCACCATAAGTATTATTTTCTAAAAGGAAATAGTTCATTTTGACAGTTTATAAACTAGGTATTTTGATTTTTTCGTTTTGAATCAACATGCTAAAACTAAATACATATATAGTAAATGTTTATAGATTTTCTTTAGGAGTTATTGAAGCTGAAACATTTCACTTAGAGTGGAATAAAATAGAATTTTTTGTTATTTTTTCTGAAGACAACTAATGGAGCTTTAGTTGTATGTTTTCTAACAACCTGAAAATTCAGACATTCATGTAACAAGCTGTCCTGGTTTTGCCTGGGATAGGGTTAAATTTCTTGCTAGTGCTGTGTTTTGGGTTTAGTATGAGGAGAATGTTGATAACACACTGATGTTTTCAGTTGTTGCTAAGTACCCTCCTAGTCCAAGGACAGCTCCCATGCTACTGACTGAGCTAGGCACACAAGATGGGAGGGAACATAATCAGGACAGCCAGCTCAGCTGGCTAATGGGGTATTCCATACCATGTGAC
>NW_009202332.1:35357-60094 GCF_000690835.1 Fulmarus glacialis
GCTCCCGCGGGGGGGGGGGGGGGGGGAGTGAGCGGCTGTGTGGTATTTGGCTGCCTGCCAGGTTAAACCACGACACAAGCATGGGATGGCAAGATACTCTGATGGACCAGGAAAAGTCACCACTTCACCCTAGATACAGAAAAAATTGGCATCCTACAGCTTACAGTTCAGGTGATATTGGTGCTTATGAGAGTGAAAACAGAATATTTGAAACTTTCACTGAATGTCTACATGAGAAGTACTTCAGAATTTTGGGTGATTTAGAGGATGTGAACATAAAGCTGAAAATGTATAAAAAGCCCCAAACCTATTCTCTCTTTTTGCAGTGTACTTAGCAAGTTTGTCTGCTACTGGGAGCACATGGTGTCATTGAGTTTATTGTTGCTTATAGATTCGGATAGTTGCTTATAGATTCTGAGTACTGACCTCTTTGCACACTAGCTCTGATCCTGAGCGAGGAGAGGGAAGGCACTCCTTTGGGTCACCCTAAATTTTGTCTCGGAGTGATGCCCTTAATATCGCTAGCTCCTATTAATTTCTAGGTTTTTCTCTAACAGAACTGAAAAGAGGGAGACTCAAGGGGCAGGTTCCAATCCTGGACCAACAGCTCTCCTAGAGCAGGGACGGATCTCTGCTGGTCCCTTGCGATTGGTTTCAGCTCACCAGAATAGCTCAGAAAAGCTGGATTTCAATAAAGAAATGTAACCTTTTATTGTTAAGACAAACCAGTATTAAAAAAAAAAAAAATCCCTTCTCTGTATCAGAATAGATGTAGACTCATTAAAAAACATACTTCAAACTGATGTCCAGAAAGCCAAATTACAAATTAATCTAGTGACAGAGAGAAACAGAGTTGTAATTTTTAAAATTTTTTTAATAAATTTAGCCAGCTCTGAAGATCCCAGGATATTACTTTCTTATCACTATAGTATCTCTTGGTATACTGGTTTTGCAGCTTAAATTTTACTGTTACACCTTCGAGGTTTGGAATTTGTGGACCTGGTCTCATTTCACCACTGAGCCATGACAATTTTGCAGTGTGTTATTAGCTACCTTTGCCACCATTTACTGAACTGGAGCACCTGCTTTTGTATTTTGAAGGAGGAAATAAGTGAAAAAATACAAGTATTGTTGCTGATAGAAATCGAGCTTTGCGCTACGTAGTTTCTGAAGTCCTCCAGTTTTGAAGCTGCTAGTGTGCTCAGAGAGCACCGGGAACCTCAGGTTTTGGCTGAAGTTTCATCTGGATTACAAGAAAATCTGCTGACCTGGGTCAGTGTACAACATAGGAAAAGAAAATGGCAGGAACTTCTGTGAATGACACAGGCATTTGATGAAAAAATAGTGAAACAAAAGAAAAATTACTGTAGATAGTCCCAGTAAGTACTATGGTATTATATTTATTAGATGCTTTTAGGCGTTCTGACTGTACCTGGTAAATGTATCAGAAAGGAAGTCTCTAATTGAAAAGAACAACAACAATGTGATCCTGAATTCATTAGAACTGTGCATTTTCCTGGCCTTAGTCATACCTGTAGGTATTTTAAGTAAGACTCTGATGCAGCGGCAAAATTCCACGTTTGTAAGCTCTTTCAATGTGATCTTGTAGAGTTTCGAAAAGGAAAAAGTGAAAACAGAGATGGTATTGGTTGGTGTTATATGGTCTCCAAAGCACCTTTCCCATAAAGTTGGAAGCTTTATTTCCACGGCAGAACTGCTTCAGTGCCGAAGGCAGGAATCGTGGGATCCTCCCTTGTACAAGTATGCTTTAGCCACTGTCCTCCCGCTTCTTCATCTCGTGGATCTTGCTTTACATACTGTGGAGACACGTTTTTGAAGAGGTTTGCTGCCCTTCAGAGATGAGAACTGTGGGTTTGAACACCCCCTCTCAAGTCCAGATGAAGGAAGGGAGGCCTCATTTCTTGTTTACTCTTCTTTAACTTGACATTGTCAGAGATAGATTTAGCAACGCCACCCATTTTATAGGCTTTGTTTCAAAAAACAAGCGTTTCTGAGGGCCCTGAGTCTGGAGATGATTCCTCGGGGTAATTAGAGCATGTCTACAGCACTGAGCCCTCTCCAGGCTTCCCTGATGCTCCCTCCAGGGGCAGGGCCGGATCAGGCCATGCAGCTCTTTAGGCAAGGCATTTTCTTGGCTGCAACGCTGTGTTCTGGGTGTGTAGTGAATTTTCCGTCCAGAACAGAGAGTGAGTGAGCTTAGGCCAAGAGTTCTCCAGCTTGTGAGCTCAAATTTCCCTTTCTTATTTTCTGTAAGCCTTTGGACACCCAGAGGGCTGATTTCTCATGTGTCTCTGCTCTCGGGTGCACCCTGCACTGCTGTCCCTCAGCCTCCCATACCTGCCCTTCTAGGACGCCCCGTCACCAGCCTGGTCTAGGTGAGTGTGAACAAAGCTTTTTAGGTCGTCTTTTTGGATTTAGTACTCCTAGCATCCTCCTAAACCATGTTTTATATCTCCCTGTCCTTATCTGACTCTAAATCAAAAGAGGGTATATATCTTAGCCTTAAAGGTTAAAGAATCTGATTCTTTCCCCTGACAGTGAGCAATGTCTTCAGGTGATGTGCAGCTCCTATTTAAGTGTCTTTTATTTAAGAGGGTAATCTTTCATCTGCCTTTGGTTTTCATGACTATTTGACCATTTGTATGTAAATTTTTCCTCAGTTCCATAGGATTAGAAATATTTCTTCCATAGGATAAAATAAGGAAACAACCGAGGGTTATGTGAAGTAGAGACCAAATTCAGGAGGAACATTTATTTTGAAGACTCTGTCTTAACCCTAATGATCAGATAAAATCTGAATGTTGAGGCTTTTAAATTTTAATTTGCTGATAGGTTGGCAGTTGTGAAAACCTGATCTCCACATTTGTAATGCAAGTTTTGCCCACTGGGGATAAGGCTCGCAACTTAGCTCTCATCTTTTGCAGTTTGTTGTATGGGAAGGGTGGTGTTTGCAACATGATGTAATGCTATGGAAATAAATACTCTTGCCTAGAGACAATTATTCAGAGTAACTGACTGAAAAAAATAGATGATAGCAGTTATAATGTGAGAGATGCCAAAAGATACAGTGGACTTTTATATCTGTAGGAGTTAAATTGACATACATGAAGAACATATTGTTTTTAAAGATGATCAGTAGGGTATTAGCACCATAACCTGCAATTTTGTTCCATCCTTTGGTTTCCACACCATTTTTCATGGTACCGGAGTTCTTCCCTAGTGGTTTCATCTGCTGTTCTATAATGACACTGAAAAGCAAAAGAGAAAATAAAATGTGTAAGAATTTGACCAACAGAGAAGAAAAGCACTCAGTGTGTTACTACCATTGGTTTTAGATTTCAGGTTTTAGATTTGTTGCTTACATGGCTATGCAAATTTGACTTTCTGTGTTAATAGCTGAAGTTATCGAGCTTGTTATCTAGAGATGCCAGAAGGCAAGTGCAGCATCTTTTTTCATGTCTATTGCCTCAGGATGGGGAGGCTGAATTGGTAACAGGGTGATCTGTGCTGACTTAAGCAGGCTTCTGTAGCTGACTCCCTGCTTTTTTCCCTGGCCCTCTGTGCCCACTGTCTCTAGAGGATCCCAATGTGCAAAGGCAGAGGTGAGAGAAAGTTTTACCTGAACACTTTCCTACCTCCTCTGGAAACAAAAGCCATGCTGCAGTGCTAGTGCCACTGTTTTATTTTTGTTTGCTTGTTTTTTACTTTTCTGTTATTATTTTTATTTCTTGTTCTTTGTTTTTAGGTGGAAGACAAATCTGATTTATCTTAAATCAAGGCTCTTCTGCCTATCAAACTCAGTGAAAAGGAGGAGCCAATCCCAAGCACGAAAGAGTGGAGATTTTTATTGCTGACATCTGTAATCACTGAGCTTGTCCATTTCTCTTTCTCTTTACTCTGTTTTATTTGGGGGCATTTGGTTTTAGCTTTTTTTTTTTTCAATGTTATTTTCTCTCCTAAGTCACCAAGACCCTCTGAAGGGTCAATAAACCCCTCTGAAGATCAATAAATGCCTTACAAAAAATATGACTCCATTTTAAAGAAACTAACAACATAGAAAATTAGAGATCCCTTTGCAGAATGTTAAAAAGGCTTGATGGAAAGAAATGGAGGCAGATTTGTTCAGGGAATTAATGGCTGAATCTGCCTGTATGTCGTTTCCATAATTTAAAATGTAAGCATTTAGTGAAAGCAGAATGTAACAGTATCTATTTGATCAGTGAATAAATACTGGGCAGTGTTACATGACAGAATGGCAACCTTTTGTACCAATGACCTCTGTAACAGAACTAATGCAAGGAAACAGATAATACCTTTTACCAGTCCTCGTTTATCACACCCATATCATATGCTTGCTTGTGATCATAGAGGGAGTTTCTACACAAAGAAAATATTGTTTTATTTGCTTGTATAGTGAGCAATTTTGTTTTTATTTGAACATTTGAAGAATCAGTTAGAATTTCCGTAACTGGAATTACAGACAAAAAATATGCGTACCAAAGATAGAGGATTGTAAGAAAAATAAGATAGTAGACTGCGAGGGAGAGAGAAGATAGGGCCATGAAAAGTGATGCAGGCTTATTTGAATAGCTAACTGAATTCCCTAAGTAAAACAGTCAACAACAAAAACCCTTTTTCATCTACCCAGCAGTGATAGCTGCAATTATTACATGAAAAAATGTAAAATGAATAAAATGTTTTAGGGTTTTTTTTTTTTAATTTTCCATTATTCAGTAATATGCTTTAATGCTTCATTAACTCTGATGATATAATCTAGTTTTGATTAGCCAGGATATGAAACACCTGCTTTCAAATGTTACTATCCTTCGAAAAATTCTCTTCTGAACCACAGAAGTACCACCTGAATGCAGCAAGTATCTCAACTGTTAAAGGTAGCCCAGAAGAATTGGGCTTTAAGACATCAAGGACTTGACACTTTTGTTTCTTTGTGTACCATGAACACTGCTGAAAAAATGGACAGACAAATGAAAACTTCTATTTGTTTAGGTGAAGACCGTATTATGAGTGCAAGTGTCTGCTGGTTTTGGCTGGGATAGAGTTAATTTTCTTCATGGTAGCTAGTATGGGGCTATGTTTTGGATTTGTGCTGTAAACAGTGTTGATAACACAGGGATGTTTTCGCTACTGCTGAGCAGTGCTGACACAGGGTCAAGGCCTTTTCTGCTTCTCACCCCCCCCCCCCGCCCAGCTCCCCGCCCCGCCTCAAGGGGTTGCAAGGGGACACAGCTGGGACACCCAGCGAGTATCCTGCCCAGCCTGCTTGGTTGTTCTGTTTGCTGTAACTGAATTCAAATTGTAATTTTTTTTATTGTTATCACAAGTATTTCCCTACTCAAATTTCTCTCTTTCTCCAAACAGGTTTCTCTAAACACGATACTCAAGTCACTCAACATCTAATAATGAAGACACTTATGTTTGTTCTGTCTCTTTGTTGTTCTCCTTGGAAGTGTTATGAGGATGGGTTTTACTATAGCAGTTTTTATTGTGTTTTATAATTCTGTTGTTGTAAGATTGAGCTACGTCTTCAGTGACGTAGTGGGGAGACTTTATGAATATATTTATTACTCTTCTCCCCATGATAGTTTGACTCAGGTCTTGTTCTCACTGCTTTTTACATCCCTCTAAAAGCAGAGAGTTTAGGTTGCTTTTTTCATGTTATTCATTCTCCATGTGACATTGGAAAAGAAATGTACTGTGTGTTCACAACTTGTTGTAACATTAGGGAAATTTCAATTATTTACAGTCGCAATATTCACATTGGGAAGTGCCAGAAGACCACTCTGTTGCTCAGACAGAAAACAGAAAGATAGTCCCTGCTCCAGATCTGCGGTCTGTTCATAGGATGAGTGACATCATGAGACCAGAAAACACAGGCAGGGGAGCAGATGACGCCAGCAAAGAAGTGATTATGAAGAGAAAGGTAAATGGTTTTTATGACCTACTGCTTATCTAAATGTGAATTTTGGTTTTCCCCCAAGCTGTACGTGAATTCAAAGGAAAGGGCTGGGCAAAGACACTTTGACACTTGTGCACATCCTGCCCTGCCCTGCCAAAGGATCCACTTTCTCACTGGACTCTCCTGGCTAAGGCTAATGCAGCGCCCAGGGCAGTAGGGGAGAGGGGCAGGACTCCTTTATCAGCACGAGTCCCTGCTGGGAATAAAAGGTAACCTGCAGCAAGCTTGTCATAATCAGGGTCCTTGTTTTTAAAATTTGGTATAACTTCTTCTTATTAACTTTGCATTTGAGTAAGACTATGTGTGAATGTCTTCATGGCAATTACCTTTGTTAAAACCAGCAGGCAGGTGAAACTGGAACAAGCTCTGAAATCTTTAGGCACACTGAAGTCTGATATTTCTAAAAATCTTGTGGTGTTTACTTTGTTCCTTTGTTTGTTTTTAATAGCTAATACTTCTTCAAGCAAGCATATAGATCCTGCACTCTTGGTACAGAACCTAAAATGTAACATGCAGGTGAAGCACAGAAACTGTAGTGAAAGTGTCTTTATTACAGTATGACTATATGTGATCTTACTACCTGTAGTCGCCATATATCTTTCATATGAATTAGAGAGGAAACAGGTACCAAAAGGCTACAAAATCAGTCGATACTCTCTCCTTTCTCTGGGAACTGTGGTCAAAGACCAATATGAGAGCAGAATTCATATTTTTAATTAGACCAGTGGGTCTGGTTTCGGCTTGGAAGGTGCTGTCCTGTGGTTCTCTGAGGTCAGTTTATGTGTTTTGGAGTGTTTATCTATATTCTGGGTTTAGGCATAACTTCTCTCACAGTTAAATTTGTTCATCTACCTTTTCATTAAAAACCTGCTCTGTGATTTTGCATTATTTCCTGTGGAGCTGCTTTTGATGACACAAATATTACAACTTGAGACCTCAGAATTTCCATAAATAATTAGAGAAGTTGGTGAAAAGGAACATTTTTTTTTTTTTTCAAACACGGAGCCAAGAGGGGAAAAGGAAAATTAAATCAAATGACACATCCACAGAACACCAGAAGCCAATGGCTACAGTGCATGTCCAGAGAGCAGCATGGAATTCATGCAGTGCACGGCAGAGGCAACGGGGGGTTACGCGTAACCCGGTGGTGTTAAGCCACCACCAGGGTAAAATGGTTACACAAGTGCATACAGACAGTCTTACAGCCTAACCAGCGTCCTCTGCTTCCCAGTGTCTCCTAGACCTTCCATTTGTTTCCCCCCCTCACCGTCCCCATGTCTATAAAAACACAATCATTTCAGTAGCTAGCCAGGTTGTTACATATTTACTGCAGCAAAGTACATTCCTCTGTTTTTTGCATTTCTTGATCTCGGTGTTTCTTCCAGCCCAATGAATTAGATATCTCCCTCCCGCTACTTGCACCATTGTGCTTTTCTGTTTTTCTCCTGCTTAGAGATGCACACCTGCACTGCATACCCTCTTACTGCATGTGCTGTTGAACTGCTAGAGTAGGTCCATCATCAAACTACTTTTGACTGACCCAAGTTAGGTAACACTGGAAGCGAGTTGGGAACAGTGACTCTTCATCTGGTGCAGTTGCTGTTAGAAACAGAAATGCGTCCACAAGCACAGTGACAAGCACAGCCTTAGCTGGTCCATAACATTTGATTTCAGTACAACTCTATTTAGGAAAGTGCGTGGCATTGGAATTCAGTTAGTTTGCATTCATTCAGGTTAATGCAAACATCTACCACTTATTACACTTAGTCCATAAATGTATATTCATACTCACCTGCTTCCCTGAATAAAGTGCTTTCCTAATTTGGATCCTCACCTGGCTTTCTGCAGACTCAGCTTAACATTTGCTCCTATGGATTTGGTGACATTTTCCACTTTGTCTTTTGACTTCATGCTCTTCTCCAGCACAATCCCTACCAGCTCCACAAGCACATTCAGATCTACCAGGTGCTTTGTGCTTCCACCAATGCTGCCTCTGATGCCTGGAGAAGTTCTTTCTTGGCCACGACAGTCCTTTTGTTTAAGCTTTGTAAATTTACTCCTTTAAAACTCCCTTACAAAACTGGTCCTATGTTTGTTTGCTTAGAACTAGCCCCTCTCTATTCTCATTTATGTCAAAATAGTATGTCCTTTCTTGGTTTTATGTGTTATAGTACAAGATTTTCAGGAGTAATGCTTTTCTTTTTTTATAGCTGTGATGGTCCAATGTGTCAGAGAGTTTAGGAAGATTTGACTGAGGTTTGACAAATGGATATAGCTGGGGAGAAAAAAGACAAACAAGCATTCTTCAGGATTATGCTTAGCTAAGAAATTCCCTGGTTCTTTTACAGGCATGAAGAAGGGCTCATGAGCCCTTGTCATTTTTTTCTTATTAATTAGTTGAAAAAATGGTATAGTCCCTCCCTACAAAAACTTACTTTAAAGCTGTTCTATGGAGAGATAATGTTATTTTTGTATTCCTTAAGAAATTTACAGACCTACTGGACTCATCCCATCTCACTGTCACTTTTGCCAACAGGTATTTTGCTTCATTCTGGATAAATTGCCTGTAAATGCTTTGTGGCGTACAAAATATTTGTTTGAGAATCTCAGATCAGCATATAGCTGTATCGTTAGGAACATTATGAGGATGGCCAAACATTTTGCACACAATTGTTATTCATTAAAACAAAAAAAACCCAAAACATTTTGCAATTGTCAACATTTTCAGTTTTCATAAATTTATAATGGAATTTTGTGTGCTGTTATCATTTTTACCGACATTTTCTTCAACAATTTCTTGTAATTCCTACTTTCATACTGCTTTTTGAAAAAAAAAAAATTAAGTACATGACAACTAAAACAAAGAATAGTAAAGATAACAGATACAATATTGCTAAAAAATGACTGAAAATATTATACACTTGAAAAACTTTCTGTGTTGCAATTCAAGGAGATAAAATTTTTCTTTTATTAACAGATGAAGTCACATCTGTAACTAAATGAGAAAGAAAAATGTCATGTAGTTCAGAGTTTTCTGACTGTTTTTATTATAAAGCTAACCGAACATGTTTTTGAGTACATTATTTTCAGTTGCAGTTTCCACTAACATTTTATTGTTGAAGAGCTATTGTCAATGTGCTGAGATAAGGCTAAAAAGAGCTGGTGATTATTTTTGTTGGCTGTTCCACAGGCTTAGAAAAGGAAATAATATTTCAGGAATTTCTGAGTGAATATACCAAGCAGGATGAGATGTTTCCTGAATAAGCAGGGATTTGTAGCCCACACCTGCAGAAACTGGCTCTGTGGCTTGGTATAGCTGAGGACTGAATTTCCTACTTTTCAAAGTTCAGTTTCCCCAGTGAAAGTTCGGTTCCTCCGGCACTCAGTAGTGCAAGTTCCCTGTCTCTGATGGCATGAGGCACCTCTTAACGGAACAGGACATATTGTTTTAGGATTACTAGGTGCAAAAGCTGCCTGCCAAAACTTGTTCTGAAGTCAAAATGCTTGCTGAATCAGCTTCAGAGCATTATTCTGCTTCTCCTGTGAGTTTTATGCAGCACTGTGTTTTTCCCTTCTTCTGTATTCTGCCTGCATTGTTCCCACATGGTTTCTTAAATCTGAGCTATTATCAGAGGATTAAAATATTACATTTAATTAAAACGATCACTATTAGTACAGACATAAGTAGTACATTATTGAATTAAAAATAGTAGTATGATCCTTGGTTCAGTGGTGCAATACACTCACAAATTCAATGCACTCCAAAGTTTGCCCACTGGCAGCCTTCCCCGCGGAGCAGCGAGGAGAGCTGAGCCAGCACCACCCCCGGCGCTGCCTTCCCTCCCGCAGCCCCGCAGCCCGGCACTGCAGGGGCCAGCCAGCTCGGCAGGGAGAAAATGCAAAGGAGACTCTGTCCCTGGCTCTGGGACACGCAGAACTGCTGAACTGGGAAAGGTAGAGCAAGGCATTTCTGGTTTTCTGTTTCTGGCTAAGATATCTGTGACCACTCTGGCATTCTGCGTGACTTAAAAAAAAAACCCTGCAAGCACACATGTAAATAAAAAAAATGGCAAAGCTGATGTAATTCTAAGCTGATGAAAGTGACTGTGAAATGCTTTCTCACACAGAGAGAAACATTAAACTGTGGTTAAAAATTTGAGTAGAAGCCGGGAGCAGAATTTGGGGCTCCTTTTATAAAAATATGATCTCAGGTCTTCAAAGGTATTTAGGGCCTTTACTTAAATCTTACTTAATGGGGATCTGGCATCTAAATACTGCTGAGGATTTGAGCCATGATCAATATTCCCTTAATCACTCACAAAGTCTTCAGCCTGTTAGGGAAACAATGTCTCAGAAAGTCCCCACTCAGGTTCCTGTGCCAGGTCTAATGCCACCATAAAGCTGCAGAGGGTTTTTAAGTGTCTAAAAGCTTCAGAAGTTGAAGCCAAAATTACGTTTTATATGACTCGCAGACCAATTCATCACTTTCTTTTTTCGGTGTTGTTATTTCCTGAATAACCCTGCTAAAGCAGAATTGCACTGGGAAGAATGAGCTACAAGGCCAGTGGAGAGGTTATATATTGTAAATGAGACGGATTTGCTTTTTATTTTAAGTACAGTCAGTTATTTTTTTAATAATCCCTATGTATACAAGTTCAGTGTACTCCTTTTATTGGCTTCACATACTTATTACTGAGAACTCCTTTTCTTCTGCAATTCATGTTAAATTCTGGGGACAGAAGTTGTCTTTGAAAGGCACCTGGAAGTTTAATAGTTTATGACTTTTAAGCTTCAAACCACTCAGAAATGAAGCAGCATCTCATTACAAGCACTTGTCGCTTTTCTGTCTTACCTGAAGTTTCTATTCTCCTGAGTGACTTTTAACAGCATTAAATCAACACCGTCTACTCAAGAGTTGCCAGTCTAGTACTTTTTTGCCAGATGATCTTTCTCTTAATCTGATTCAGTGGAAAGCAGCAGGGTATTCCAGCTCTACAATTTGTCTGCAATAACAACAATCAAAGCTGTTATTTTCCTTATTCTGTAACAAAGCTCTGCTTTATCTCATACTGTGGAATTTTCCTTCCCTAACTGGCAGCAACAGCTCAGTTGCTGTGACAATAACAGTAACGCAGAGGAGAATGGCCATTTCTGATGGCATTCTCTGAATGTGTTGACTGTACCGTCAGAGAAACATAATAATACTCTATGATAACAAATTTGTGGCCATGTAGCACCTGACATTTGGCAATCTCCTGAACATTTGAGTCAATCAGAACTTTGTGGTGGTGACAGAGCTGTTTCTCTTACTTAAAATCAGCTAAAGGAAAATCCTCCAAGCCATGGAGGGAGGGAGCTGAATTTTTGCGTGCCATGGCAGCAGAGTCTGTGCACAAGCCAGGGCTTGAAGACATCAATAGTCAAGGTAAATATAGCTGTAGTAAATTAAAACACTTCTTTCCGCAGCGGGCTGTCCTCGCTGTCTGCTACAGTTATTGCCCCCAAGGGTAGAGGCAGTAGGACAGAGCTTAGATTTGCATCTCACTGCTCCAGTTCCAATTTCAGGGTATTAGCTTAAGCCACTGATGAGAAGCTGTAGAAAACCCCTAAAACCACACTAACACAGTTGTCTGGAGCAGTGGTTCTGCCACTCTGATACAGGGATAACTGAATTGCAGAGAAAAGGGAGAGCAGACACCTCAGGTCTTAGGCAGATAGAGCTAGATTTGACATATTCCAGAAACTGTCTGTTCTGGGCATCATGGGTGGAAAGAGTTAGGCTGCTGGCTGGGATTTACAACTATAAGCTGGCTTTGTGAAATTTCATCCTAACTGTGTAACTGAGGACGCCTCAGCCAGCCAGCCAGCAAGGAGGCTGAAGGCAGAGAGAAATTCTTACTTCTCTTCCCAGCTCAGAAAACTTCTAAAGCTGGCATTCTCAACCTGAAGGGCTTCAGTGCTCTAGCTGCCACTTTGGGTTTGGATACTGTCTTTGTAGTTCTCTTTTAAAATTCAACTGAGAGGCAAGGTATCAGTGTTACTGTCCACTTCTTCTTTAGCAGAGGACTTTCAGAGCAAGCACAAAACTGGTTTCTCTGCCCTCTTTATCTGGAGAAAGGTCAAACCTGCATCTCACATATCCCAGTAGTTGTGCATTCACTTCCTGGTTTAAGGCAATGGTGATAGAAGTTTATTCACTGCTTTTCTGTTGAAACTGTGTCACTGTGCAGAAAGAAAAACAAGACTGAGAGGGCCAGAGAGGGAGAAGAGGGTAAACAACTGGGAATGTAACTCACAGCCCCATAAAACGCAGCCTGGCCCAGGAAAAGGTCAGTTCACATACTGTTTCTGTATTTTATTCGTGGATTTTTCAATGAAAAAATGTATAAAAAATCCTTGGGCCAGGCAGCAGAGCCCATGGGAGGGACCACATCAGATCACTGAAGAACCTCTTTGTGTTCCCTTTGTTTACTGTTTCCATGGCTTCTGAATCTTGTGCTCTTCCTACAGCTGATAAGTCTACATGGTATATTGTGTGCTGAAATCAATATGGCCTGCCTACAGTGTGAGCCAGACAAAATAGTGCGCCCATGAGCTAATTTACTTTTTCTCATCAGTACGTACTAAGTTGTACTCTGGCTTCTGCATGATTTTAGCATTACAGGTATCCCCAAAGCTTTTCAGAACCCAAGAACTAGCTGTCACATCAAAATCCATGTTGGGGAATATGCTCCTAGTGTTAACTCAAAGCTGTTAAGAGTTAAAACTAGCATAAATTTGTCTTAATGTGTTAGCTCACCTCTTCTTGGATACGTTTCTATTCAGAGATCTGCATAATCCTCATTGTGTATATGAACTATGTGACCACTATGACTTCAAGGCAGCAATTTGCGGCACCAGAGGACAATAATATCTTGCTTTCCAATGTCAGGTATTCACCCCAGAGATCACTGAGGCAGTGACAGAAGTATCTGATAAACCAGGAATAGGCTGTCCAAATGTCACTATCACAAAGTAGTAACAAGGACTGCCTGGTAACAACAGTCTTCTCTTGCAAACTAGCCCTAGAATCTGTCTACAGATTGTGATGTTGGTTACCAAGTCCTTGCTAGCTCTGCAAAGTGATACCAGAATAATCATTGCAGTTAATAATAAGAACACTATACACAAGGTACAAACCACCTCAAATGCATTCTCTCCAACTATGTCGTTGATGAGCTTTGTGTGGTTGGAGCAAATGTTTTATGTGGCCAGAGCACATTTGCTGCATAGGCTCTTCAAAGCTCCTAAATGCTCTCAGATTTTTTAAAGCAAATTGTTTAAGCATTTGATGAATTCATTTCAGTTGATGCAGTGATGTCTCTCTATGTGATCAACATCTTAACTTTAAGTTTAGTTAGGTGCCCAACAGATTTATGTAGGTTTTTTAGATATCACTCACTTTGGCAGAGGTGTTTGCATTCCACGTAACACCCACATCTGCAGCTTAGTCACCTGAGTGAGTTTCTTCTCCTCAGGAGCTGATGGAAGAAGGTTGGTAACTCTTAATGGTGAAATAGCCACCTATATCTCTGAATTGCTGAGCTATTTCCACTAACTGTAGAGATTACCTCTTATGTCTAATTTTCTAACTTAAACGTCTCACTAAAGTGACTGAAGTTAGGCAGGCTGAATCCAGGTCCAAGTGTATTTTTGGTTATCGCCTTAGTCACTACTCACTACTAACTACCAACTAGTTACTAACAATGTCTCAGTTACAAGGCTGGTGACATGTAGTTGAGTTGTCTAATTCTATCGGTACACAAAGATTACAGTGTTTAAAACATGGTGGCAGTTCTTCTTCAGGCTCTTATGGACATCTGTGGATTTTCTCCATAATATATTTTCAGCTGCTTAGGTAATATAATCGGCAGTATTGTTGGTTTGAAAGACTGCATCTGTAATCTAACACAGACAGCGTTATGTAAGTAAACAGTTAATGAGCTTTTGAAATTAAGGGAGAAGGTATAATTTAACATAATATTCTTTGAATACGGCAAAATTCTGATTTACTATAACCTCATAGAAGAAACGATGGTACTACATCTCTTGTATTTTGTGTATTTGACAAGACGTGCCCGTGGCAAACTAAAGAACAACATGACCTTTCTATAGAAAATTATAATTAAAGCATGCCTGAGTTTTGCTATTCTTCAACGATTGTCATTTAGTTCAGTTGGCTGATGTATAATAAAGCATGTTACTGAATTGCTGTCAGTGAGAATGCAGCTCATCACAACCTCAGAACTAGGACTCAGTGAAATCCTCTGAGTGCACCTTCTGGACTGGCACTACGTTACCCATAAGGCAGGTAGTTTGGGGTTCTCCTGGTATGGTACATCCCTTTTTCAGAAGAGACCAGCCTGCAAAATGGTTTATGCAACCATAGAAGAAGGTGTCTGTTTGAGCAGAATGAGACCATGTCACTTCACAGGTGCATTCCCTGGTGAACTACAACTAAGCACTGAAACAGGTTGTAATTTTAATGATCTCCAAACAAAGGAGGTGAAGTTTGTTAAAAATCTATCCAAATCATGAAACTGTGGCCCATGCTGAATGGAAGGAATTAATCTCTGAAACCTTAATCTCTGTCTATGGCAGGGCCAGGTCCTAAATTTAACTCTTCTTAAAAATTATCAAATTTTCTGCTCCTGCTACAATTGTATCAAAGGTCTGTAGTGACATGACCACCAAAACTAATTTTTTGAAAAAATGGTTAAGGGCAGAAACACTGGGGCAATAAAGATGGGGAATGAAGACCTCAGTGTCCTTACTGTTTTCTGCTGGGCAGTACGAAGCATTTATTAGCATGTTGTCTCTTTTAGATACCATTTTGAGGGTGTTGCGCTCCCAATATACTAGGAGTGCTGGGGGTGCTGGTTGACAGCTGGCTGAACATGAGCCGGCAGTGTGCCCAGGTGGCCAAGAAGGCCAATGGCATCCTGGCCTGTATCAGAACTAGTGTGGCCAGCAGGAGTAGGGAGGTGATCGTGCCCCTGTACTCGGCACTGGTGAGGTCACCATACTGCAGATACCATGTAACATGGGCAGTTGCTTCCAAGATGAATTTTAGACTGCTGCATGCTGTGTTCGTAGCTGGCTTTTTTATAGTGGGAAGCTCTGATGAGTTCTGTAAAGCCAAGGAAGGGAGTGGCATCTGTTATTGCTTGTTTTCTGCAGCTGGCTTTTATAGCACCCCACTGTTTCAATAGTTTCATGGAAAGAGGAAAATACGCCTCCTTCAGGCTTCACTGGATTCAAAATTAGCTGCTGTTATTCTTTCATTAGCTCAGCTTTCTCTTGTTAGCAGTTTCACATCATGAAGGGGGCCTGATATTACCCATGCAGGGCTGTAATTTTTGTCAGCTTGGTGATTATACTGCCTTTGTGGTAAAAAGTTCTCAATATCTTCTGAGCTTTAAACTGTCTTCTGCTTGACCTTGTGGCATATTTCTTTGGTTTCAGCAAACAATAAGAGTTTCAGTTCTGATTCAAATCTCACTTCTTATGAAGTTTCTCAGTTTTCAAAATAGCCTTTCTAAACATAACTTATTTTTAAAAGTTTCCTTAAATTTAAGCAGCCATCCCAAAAGGGACTGCATCCTATTACTGTTCTCTCCACTGCTCTTGGAGAGACAATTCTTGTCTTTCTGAATTTGGCACAGAAACAGTGTAAGTATTGTCAGATAACAAATTCTCCAATTAACATAAATAGCATATGCTCAAATGGCTATTGTTCCTAGTAAGGAACCCACCAAGGTCATTTGGATACATTACACATTTTACTAGTTATCCAACATGGGTATCTGGAAGTTGTTACTTCCGGATTTCTTAACATAAATAGTATTGGCAATCACAGTTCTGAAAAGGGGTTTGTCATCTTAAGCATTTCAAGAAAAAGGCATGATTACTGCACTGAATTGAAACAGGAATTAGCTGAAAGCAAGCATCAGGTTGTGTAAAACATTTTCCCACCATTACTGGTTTCTTCTAAGTCTCTAGAGATCTATTAGTATATGTAGATAATTAAAATATATATAATTTTTCATAGGTTTAAACTAAGAATTTTTTTTTTCCTTGAAAAGAGGGATGTGGAAAGGATGCTGTTTACTGCATGCTGTTTACTACTTCATTTTATTGTTCTGATAACATACCCCTGTATTGCTCTTTGCTCTTCAGACATAGTGCCCTGACATTACTTTTGATACAGCACCATATCTTTCTAAAACATACACTGCTTTCAAACCTTTTTTTCTGAGATAACAATCATGTCTTAAAAACAAATGTTTGGTACTAGAGGAAGGAATGCTGTTGGCTAAAGAAGCTGTTTCAAATAATGGTGAAATGGATATAAGCCTTCTACAATAGTCTCACACTTTTTATCTAAATATTTCTATTATATACTTTGTATGTTAAAAATGCAACTCTCAGCAGCTAATGAATATATTTATAAGAACATAATATAAAACATTGTAAAAAGTGAAGACTAGAGAGAAATTACTTCATTTTAGTCATTTTACATGTGTGTGTAGACTTCATGTTATCCTGCAGAAGTGCTATCTCTTGGGCACTGGTCTTAACCAAGCAGATGACAGAAAATAAAAACCTGATGGAATTTCTTTGATTAGTTTGCATTCATTCCTTAGGAAAAAAAGCAGACAAAACCAAGAGCTTCTTGGTACAAAAATATTGTCTTGAAATAAATAGATGTGGAGGTACATTTATAGCAACCTGACTTTCTGAGAATAAATCATAAAAATACTATTTTTGTGTCATTCTTGAGTCTTCTCCTCTTTCTAGTACCATGTAAAGACTGTACTGACAGCCAAACAAATTCCTAGGAGTGGTTTGCAGAAGGACATGACTTTGACATGCTAAGGTCTTCCGTCCCCCAACCCTATTATCAGGTGCCTACCTGCTCTTAATTGCTACTTAATTGATTTAGAAGGAGTATTCTGGTTCTGTATTGACTAGGATTCTGAGAATATTAAAAGCAGGCTGCAAAAACTTTGGATGGCAACTGAAAAGTAGAAGATCAAATTGAGAATTGACATCAAGCGCACTTGCATCTCCTGGAGCCTAACTGAAGCAAATGGTGCTTTCATACACTAAAATGCAGTGAGAGAATCTTGGCCTGTTGTTTTCCTATCCACTCTTGGCTCCTGTGGTAGTTTTCATTCTGAACATTTTTTACTGAGATAATATTTTGCTGTTTTTTTGACACACAGAGGTGGTACCTCCACCTGATATGGGGGAGTTATAGCAAGCTCACATCGTTGTTTCTCATATTTGTATAGGAAACTTGGCCCTCACAGTACACAATGGTATGTATAGTCTCCGCCACGTACGCAGTCCTGCATCAAATACCACCTACTGCAGGTATTTATTTCGCAATCGATATCCATTAGTTCTCGCCACACATTGTAACATTCGTGTTTGTGGTAACACTTGTCATCGTACATGAGTAAAGAGGAATAATTTCACATTCTTTGTAAATTCATTACTTATGTGCATTAGTCACATATTATCATTCAGAAATACCTCTGCTGTGTTTTTCTCAAGTTTCCCAGCAGTATTTTCAATTTCGGAGTGCTGCCTGTGTTATAAATCGGTAAGTTGTTTCCTAATATAACAGAACACAAACGTGTAATTAAGAGTGGGGAGAACAATTTCTGCAGCTTATCCTTGGACGGGTTTCTACTCATTTAATTTCTTATTGCAGTTGTTGGAATAGAGTATTCAAACACAGCTCAGTCTGTGGCTTGCTCAAAAGTGAAGTGTTTGAGTGGCTGCTGAAGCCATGCACTGTTTCTGCTCTCTATAACTGCCTGATGCTCCTAGAAACACGGGTAGGTTCTTGCAGCAGGGACAGCAAATGGCCTTGTATGCACAAATTACCCCTCCTCAAAGATGAATGATTTATTTCTATGATAAAAAGCTCTTTCATCAATATTTGTATTACTCAACACCCAATTTTTTTTTCTTTACGTCGTTTATTTAGAATATAACAGCAACCAAAATCTTCACGAATCCTCACCTGATAACTGTATGATTTGAAAACATTTTACAAAGTATCATGGAAATACCAGCACATGAAGGAAGGATTATTATAAATTCAGATGAGTTTTAATTGTCACATATATGTTTGCTTTAAAAGTATCAATACTACACTCCTCTCTCACCCTCAATTCCCCTCCACTCCCTGCACTTTCCCCCGTGCCTTCTTATTTAGAAGAGAATGTGTTAATCTGCATTAAAAAAAAAAGAGTAGCCTTTATTTCCTGTGATTTTCTGCAATTTTCCTTTAGATTCAAACCTCTGAATTATATAGGGAAATATGGTGCTACATTCACATGCAAACTATTTTTAGAGAACATGAATAATTACACCAGATGGTTGTTTAATTCTCTTGGCATTATCTCTACTGTACATTTATGGCTTAAAGTAATATTTCCTTACACTTTTCAATATCTGTGGAAGGTCATGGGTAAGTCCCGTTTCATTATTTACATTTGATCCCTTTTATAGACATATTTCAATACTACAGCTGTCGGAGGGCTACAGAGATGCTGATCTGCAGACTTCTTAGTAAACTATTCAGCTCTTAGAGCCAAAGAAGTATGTTCATAAGAAAACATTACATCTCTGACAGCAGATTGTTGTTAGTGTTTTATATACAAAGAAACACTACTTATTCTATGATTGCCTCCATTTAATCTTCTGAGATTTACTAAAATTACCCCTTTCAATTGCCTCTTCATTTTATGCAGCAGTGAAAACAAGAGAGATGTTTCTTCACATTCTGCGTACCTTGACTGCTTTGTGAGTTGCAGAGGAAATTTCTGCAGTTCAGTCTGTTCAGTTGCTTAGTGAAATTACCTATGCAATTACTCCCTTCCAAATTCTTAAACATTTGGACCGGTGTAAAAGATTTATTCTTTAGGTGTTATTTCTGAAAGCTACAGATTGTTATGTGTCAAAGTTAATTCAACTGATGTAGAAAGCTTAAAAGCACATATTCTCAGGGAGTATCTGGCACTAGACCATGGAGCACGAAAATTTTCTATCAGGAGAACTTTTGAAATATATTTTTGTTCTGCTCTGGAACAAAAATAAAATCTTTGAAACATTTACATGGGAATGGAAATATATCAAAGTATCTGGCTTTGGCTCCAAAACTCAAGCAGCTCTGTTTAATAAGTGTATTTATAACCCATGATGCTTAGAGAGCTGGCCTTAGTCATGGAAGCCATCTGCTGTGCTTAATTCCTAAATTTTTGATCGGCGTTTCTCTAGAGAAGGCAGAATAAGCCTTTACTTTTGTCCCTACGTGTCAGACTAGCGTCCTAGCTGTGGGTTATAGAAACCTTTCGGCTCTAAAGAATACGTTGGTGTATTTTCATTTTGCTAGAAAGGTTCTGATCAGCTCAGCTAAGGCTGGGCAATGGAGGCATGTGAGAAACCAGATAAATCCTCGTGATTTTTGACTCTTCTGAAACTGGAAGTGTCTGAGCAGCCCAGTAACTGGCTCCCACTTAGAAAAACTTGGCTATATTCAGCATAAAAAAATGCATTTTACTGATTTCTCCTTCTATATATTTCTGTACACCTGCAAGTTATGTGCAACAAGCAAAAAATTTTGCACTCCATGCAGCGATTGACCTTTTATTATCCTCATCCAGAACAGGGTGTCTGGGCTATGAAAAGAAACGCAGTTTAGAACAGTTTAGGGTGGGGAGGGAAGGAAGGGAAGGGAAGGGAAGGGAAGGGAAGGGAAGGGACGGGCAGACGAGACCACTTTGCAAGGAGAAAGGATGGGCTATGAAAAGAAACGCAGTTTAGAACAGTTTAGGGTGGGGAGGGAAGGAAGGAAAGGAAGGGAAGGGAAGGGAAGGGAAGGGGGGAAGGGTCATTCAGCACTGCTTTGCTAGTTTGGTCATTTCCTAAATGCTTGTGTTCAAGGACTGCTTTATGTAACAGGAATCTGATTAATTACATAGCGTGTATACTAGGTGTCACGAAATGAAAATATGTGGTCTTGTTCCTGGTTTACAATATACCTTTCTTCTTGTGAACAGCAGGTAACTGAGATGTGTGTGTAACTTTTCACAGGTAACTCAGGACACAAGGATGAAAGCATTAGTTCATTTCCAGGTTTTATTGCAAAAGAGTACTGAGTCTAGGTTCAAGTTATGCTACTTTATCTGTATGATTTATTTTCCTCACAGCATTATCTCTCCATGTCTGTGTTACAGGACATGTGTCCCTTTCTATATAAGTATTGAGTCCAGTGGGAGGATAAATCGAAAATCTCAACCAAATTCAGTGAAGGTGCAATCTCCAGGAGACCGGAGCATTCTCTGGACTAGAAGGCAGCAGCGGGTCCTTCCTTGGTGGACAGAACACGTTTGGGGCAAGTCAAGGAAAAGTTCTGCAGGTGAATGCCAGCTATGTAAATTTACTACCTGAAGTCCCTTGCAATTTCTCTAAGTTTGTTCTTTTTCTTATCTTGGTTGGGAGGCATTGCTTCCTCTCTAACCTAGAGTAACTTCTTAGCTCCCATCAAACCTGTCTAGTTTGTTGCACTTCAGAAATATTAGAAAGAGAAAAGACAAAATGTGGCAACATACGTTAAGCTCATCAATTATGAACTAATCGTAAATATACTGAGTAAGTGTGACATGTTGATGCAAAAGGACCTTATTCTTGGCATATGGAGAAGAGAAATGCAGGACTCAGCCACAAATGTTGATGTGAAACACAGAAAACAAACTGCTGCTAGAAAATTATACCTGTCTCTTAAATGATAAATTCTCACCATCACTCAAAGCTAAAAGAAATTCCACATCTTTATCATTACAATTCCCACATATATGACTTTTTAATAAACTTATCTAAAGGAAGCTGTCATTTTAAATAGAAACATGACATATCCAAATAGATTATCTAATTAAGTTTGTAACTGCAATATAAACTACAATGTAGAAGGGAGAAATGTGAGCTAAAAACCAGGGTTAACTGGTGTTTAGAGCTCTAAGGTAACACAGTGGGACTGTTCACTTCACCAGGCTTGTTTTAGCTTGCTGAGAGCTAGCAAAAGCCTCCGTGCTGTACACTGTGGTCCGGACTGTCAAGTAAGGTGTGAATATCCTGTACATAGAAACCACTAGTAGAACTGTAATAACCCCTTTTTTCATCAAAACTAGGAACTTCCAACAAACAGTAAACCAGACTTTTAAATCTTTTTCAGCACTCCTTAGCAGAATTGTCAGGAATCAGGTAAGAGTCAGTGCTGATATATTATGATAGAAGAGTAACGAAGAGTAATTCACAGGCTTCCTTTTTTTGTATGGACATAGTAAGTCTTTTTTTTTTAACTAACAAAACAAAGTTTACCAAAAAATTTTGAAGGTGCTGGAAAACATATTACCAGAGCTATATCAGCTCATTTATACCGGCAATTGTGCTCATCACTGTGTTCCAACAGAACTTCTCTCTCCACTTGAGTTTGACCAGGAATATCCTGTGATGAAACCACATTTGGCAACAACACCTGAAAGAATAAGTCTTATAGTCTCTTACAGCTAGATAGGGGAACGCTAGATAGGTAGTGTATTAAATGCTTGGGTCCTTCTTTTAATAGTGCTACTATTTCTACTTCAGCCAACACTGTTTGCCTGATTGCTGTCCACCACCTCGAGACTCTTCATCTGGAGGCAGAATCCTCTGACGGCAGATCTCTGTCTTTACCTATGGAAGAGTCATTCCTTTTCCTCCTATGTTGTTTTGACTATTACATCAGCTCAAGGAAACGTTCCTGTTTATCATGTTATTTGAGAAGCTCGGGCGCAGAGCTTTCCTACCTACAGAGCACTACATTGTGCACATTTATCCTACTTTCTGCTTAACAATGGAGAACTATCTCAAAATAAACTGGGAAGTGGTTATATGGTAGCTTAATGCTGAAGGTTGAAAGTGCTGTAAATGTGTCATAGCACAGTAGTATTATTGCCTAACAGTAAACAACAGAGCTTAAAAGACACTATAATTTTCTTCTCATAAAGCACCTTTAATCGTAGTTTTATTGTACCTTCAGCTTTTATTAAGGCAATAATGCAATTATTAATAATTTAAGCATGACTTTATAGTAAAAGCTGTAATAGCAGGTGTACTGCCACCAGAGTCACCTAGTTCAAACGGAGTCTGCATCTCCCACAGTAGGAGAATGGATATGCACTATCCCCAAATTGTCAAAGTTAGTGATTTTCTATAGATAGGGCCAAATTCAACTCTACATATTGCTCCAGACAACTTAGGAAAAGCTTCAAATAGCAGTATCATATTAGGAATTGGATTAAATGGTACCGTGGGCAGGTGTCACTATCTTTTTTTAAAGGGATTTATTCAGCTTTGCAGAAAATCCTTTGAACAAAATCTGTCAATCTGCCGTGTAGGAAGTGTCTGACAATTTGATGGATGGATCACATTTTCTGATATTAGCAGAAAAGAAGAACACTTCTCTCCACAGCAAAGGGCTATAAGATTTGTGTGGAAAGTACCTTCTTCCCTTGTCAAGGCAATTGAAAGATTACTGTAATAATAATAATACATAATGCTAGACCAGACGCAAAAGATTAAAAAGTTCATTCATGACCCTCCTAGGCTCTCCCTAAGGGTAGTGCAGCATTCTGCATGAAAGGGACTGATGTTTTCATTTCAGTACTGATTAGACAGCGATCTGCACTGCAAACAAACCAGAAATAGTCACACAAGCATACTGCCATGCTGGCAGTGCCAATAAAATGGGAGACAACTGACTGGGCAGAAGCAGTACAGAAACACTTCTTCTCCCAACCTCCTTCCTCGTTTGAGCTGTGGGATACTGGGGGAATTTTGCATCATTCTCACCGATGATAGAACACCAACAAATATTGGAATAAGGGATAATATTACTGACTCCAGTACTGACCAGTGCAGTAGGGATCCTCTGCAAAAACAGTTATGGAATAAAGTAGCAAAATCCTTTTCCTGGTAAATACTACTATATTCCCTTTGGGACATCTTTCTCCATAATTGGCAATACATGACCTTGCATAAACACTTCTAATTTAAACATTTTTTACTAGTTTGGCCATGACACAGAAACCTGCTTTTTAAAGGAATACACGGTATTCTAAAATTGTAATGCAGGTCTTTTCAACTTTATCAAGGATTAAAAGGGATAAGTTATCTAACCAGGCTTCATCTGTGTGCCTGATTTCTTCTGCAAGTCTCTTGTGCCTGCAGCACAGTCCTAAAGTCAGCAAGGATCCAGCATTCAGCAGCCCAACAAATGTGCAGAGGGATCCAGTAGCAGAACTGTTCTACATTCCAGGACTACCTCAGACTACTGCCAGCATTTTTCCAAATCTCAGGAGGCCATTTCCAAGGGTCAGCTAAGATAAACACACTAGCACCCCAGCTGATTTTTTTTTTTTTTTCCCCACAAAATTACATCTAGTTTCTAGTCAAGATCTGGTGAAGAGGTATATTCATTGTCCTCATTTATGGGTTCATTATGATGAACATGCAGCTTTCTGAAAAAAGTTATGTGCTGAAATCTGTGATGAGAAGATGCAATCTGGAAAGATGCATTTATCTGCCAGGATATGCTGTACTGCATCTGTAACTAGGCAGATTTACAGTCAAAAAAACATTCAGACTGGTGAAGCCTCATTGGTAGAGTGGAACATCTCAAAGGCATCTTTAAATGGAATGAAAGAAGGGAATTTCTGTGAAAGAAAACTATATTCCTGTAGAAGACAGGAGTTAAGAAATGAGCAGTTGGCTTAATTAAATCAGTCATCAGGACTGGATATTGTAGAATGCTTTGAGGGAGAATATGCACTTACTGGTGTAATTCTACCTAAGAAAGAAAACGTAAAATCAATACAGTCATTTCAGTCTGTATTTACTTCAGAGATGGGAAGCCAAGGACAGGATATGTCAATGATTGGGGTCCACTTAGAGAAAACATGCCAGAAGATAGTTTAACATTACTGTCACTAAACCAGAAAATCCCAGGAAGCAAAGTTGAAGACTTTATGTCATGAACACATTATTGTTTGGTTTATCTGTACCTGTATCCAAATATAGTTAGGAATTTGTTAAAGAATTTTGTTTCCTCTTTTTCATCTTATGATTTAAGTGTTGTTGAACTATTCCAGAGAGGCTGCAAACTCCCTCTGTGCATGGTGATGAGGAGTGACCCTGAAGGTTTGGCTTTTGCCTCTTAACTTCCAGTGCCTATCAATCCTAAGTCTCAGGAAGATATCTTCCTGAGAGACGTTAAGCACAGTAGGACAGTGAGTAAAGAAGCTGAACCTGACACATTGTCAAGCACACCATGTTGAGAACAAGGGAAGAGGACAGTCATGATGGTCTAGACGCTGGGGCATGCTATGCATCACCAGCATGTCTTCCTGAGGCTCCTCTGAAATCCTACTGGTACGCTGAAAGCTCTTCCCACTTGACACAGATTCTTCCCCTGATGACCCAGCAATGCTGTCTGCACAGCTTTTTTGGCAAAGTTCAAGTAACTGAAGACAATGGAATTGTAAGAAATACAATCTATATATATATACACTTACAGAGGAATATATTAGAGAATTGGACTGATACTTGTTGAAGACGGTCACCTGACTCATAGAGATGAAGAAAA
>NW_009202333.1:0-16586 GCF_000690835.1 Fulmarus glacialis
TTCTTTCTTTTGCTCTTCAGATTCTCTCCTCCACCCCACCAGGGCAGGAGGGTGAGTGAGCGGCTGTGTGGTGCTTGGTTGCCGACTCGGGTTAAATCACGACAATATTACACATTTTAAAGAGAAGTGAAATTCCATTTCATGGGAGCAACACTTTTTCTATAGGTTTTCAACAGAACCAGAATACGTATCTTCTGGAATAGCTGGACAGGATGATGCGTAGTGCTGTATGAAGTGCTAATGAACAGCAAACCTAAAAAGGAAATTGACAGTCAGTGGAAATGGCAAAAAACCTATTTATGAAATGCAGCAGTGATGTTGTTCTAAGGTTTTTGGAATCTGCCTAAATTCTACAGCTCTATCTACATTTTTATTCCCATTTCTTCCTCTTCATTCACATTTTGCCTCTAAATTGGAGAACAACGTGCCTACGCAGTCTTCTCTTTCCACCTGTCACAGAAAAGAAATGGTGCCTGAATGAGTTGCATAATTTGCTCAAACATATCACAGACAGATAGACCAGGCCACTGGGGTTCATGTCCCAAAATATCCCAGCAGGGTAGGACACAAGACAGACCCATCAAACCTGCTCCATGAGTTTCAGAATGGATATTTGAGAATAAGTCTAGAAAAAACTAAACTTCAGCATTATGAATACATAGATAAATGGATAGATAAATAGATAGATAGATAGGTAGATAGATAGATAGATAAAGATATTTTATAGAGTAATTTAAAGGCCAGACTGTGTGTGATACATAGCCACACAAGAGAAAATCCAACAGAATATAGTATAAGACAAAAAACATATGGAAAGGTGAATCTACCAGTGACATAAGAACTGAGCTGCAGCAGCAAGTTTAAAATTGTCATGTATTCCACAAGATGTGGTGTAGCACTCTGATTCGACACATGCGAGCCAAGACAATTGAGTCAGAAAATAAAGCCGGTGAGATGAAAGCAGGATTGACACAGCACTTCTACATTATTTTATTGTTTTCTTTTTATATCACTTTTTTTTTTTTTTTTGAAATTATTTGACATAATTTTATTATTATTATTTCATTAGTTTTTTATTTTGTATTGTTCTTACCTTGTTTTAGGAAAATTCAGTCAATTTAAAGTAACTCCTGCATATAAATCCAGTTACCTTACAGAAATTATTGGATTGCTCAGAAAAGTATGTACTTCTTAAAGATGATTACAGGAACTGACCTTAATGAATCAATCTCTATCCAAGCAGAGTTATGCTGCAATGATAAAAAGCTAATGGTGAAAGTATAATCATAAGCAAAAACAGTGGACATTTGTTTAAAGCACAGCTTGGGAAAATAAAGAACCGATGGGTTCCTAAGTTCTTACATAGCCCAATATAATAGGTTTTGCATTCAGTAATGAATCATATGGTCTATAAAGAGCCTCCCACACATTGACAAACACAGTGGTCCATCATCTTTTTAGGGTGCACAATAAAGCTAATAGTAAAAAAACCCACACAAACAAACCCTCTATTAAAAGTATTCAAAGGATACCCTGTGTATTTATTCATTGACAGAGAATCAAAATCACAGTTCTGCAGGAGGAAAAAAAGACTTCTTGAAAAAATAAACAAAACCCCATTCAGTCCTTAAAAAAAAAAAAGGACATTGGTGATTTTATAATAATAATAATAAACTCAAAAGAGGCAACGATCTAAGAACGTATTAGAATAAGATTGTAATTCACTATGTGCAACATACAGCAAAATAACACATATGGTCTTAAAGAAAGGTCATATTATTTTGCACAAGGAGTCACCTTTGTACAAAGATTATGACATCCTGCTACAGAAAACAAGTCAAGGCAATTTTACAATATCATCAATGTGTTCTGTATACCAGTGAATCTACACATATCTATTTCTTTATATGAACAATCACAAAGTTCATGGTTTTGTAAGAATGTTCAGTAGTCAAAATGAAGGTGTTCAATGTGTATAATGGGCTAAATTGTTATTCTTAAAAAATGGAATTTTAAAAATGTATCAGGATTGTTTTTGCCACTGAAATATTTCAACTTTATAAAAACTATTTTAATAGCAGATAGAGAATAAAAATCAAGGTCTATTTCCTTCACTTTTATTTATACTATAGAGGGAGAGAAGAACTAGAGGAAACTATTTCTTTCTCTTAGCAGATTTCATGATTAAAAATACTTGGCCTTGCAAGGCAAGTTGGCTTGTATCTTACAAGTCAAAGCTGTCTTTTAGCTCAAATGTAACGCTTTAAATAATGGCACAGGTTCCATCTGTGATTTTGATTTGCTCTCTTCTAAAAAAATCTGTTACCACTTCAATTTAGAATGTTGCTTTGTAATTTGATCACAAAATATTCACACAAAGCAGTCCTCTATGTCAGTTAATTTATGCACACACATGCATGTGCACGCGCGCACACACACACACACACAGAGGCACACATTTTATACACTTTATCACATCTACAAGATAGAAGCAAGAATTAATTTTGGCAATTATTTATCCTAAAGTGTAGGCCCAGAAGTTGGCACGTATGTGATTTTGCATGTCTTCTTGACTAATGCCTTTCACAACCAAGGCATTAACTTTCCATTCAACATTCGGCAATCACCAGGTTAGGGGAAGGTTACAAATAATGTTATGAAAGGTGATTTTTTTCTCTTGTGTCTTGAAGATGAACTATTTTTACTGAAACTTCCAATGACAAGAAAATCAAAATCTCTCAAGCACGTAACATGCAAAAGTTTTCCCAGAACATATTTTCCAAAAAATCACAAATATTGAATATTTGATGTTAGAAAAGTTTTGCAAATTTGAAATGTGAATGATTTATCATTGACAACATGAGTCCTACTAATTTTATATCAGGTTTTCTTTATTTTCCTTTTTTTTTCAATAAAATATATGTTTTCCATAACATAAGGATGAACTCCATTTGGACTTTGACGTGTAAAATTAGTTTTTCTTATCCAATGCATTACAATAAGAAAACCAAAATGATTTTTTGACTAAATTATGCATACAACTATAACTTTGCACATGTAATTTTGGACACAATTTAGAGACAAATCAGTTGCAAAAGTGTATGGGAGGATATACTTTGAGAAACTTCATTTGCTAGCTTGGATTTATAAAATGTAAACCAAACAAACACAGGAACATTTAACTTGTGTGTCAGATCTCTGGTTGAATTTGCAAGAATATCAGTTAGAAAAAGAGGTAGAAACCTAATTCTGCTTCAGTCGATGTGTAGTTTGTCAATCACATTAGTATAACAAGGAATTTCATCCACTACCTTTTAAGTTCATGTTTGGGGATGGGAACAGGAGGAATTGGAAACACTAGGATAGGGCAATCAATGAGACACAATACCTGGCATGACAACTTTTTCACCTTTCTTAGAATAGATTCCAAATTTAATGTGGATTTATGACATTTCTAGGCATGCTAAACTTGGGTTGCAAATCAGGCAGACACTTGGTTGAACTGACAAGCTGTGACAATGAAAATAGTCTACCTTTCCTGCACCCGTAGGTGAGGTGGTTTGTGTATAGCCTGATCATGTGCTTTTGAAGCAGGTTCCTATGCATAGCTGTCCTGTAACTGGATCTGCCTATCTTTGCTGGCTTACATTAATCCAGTGTAACCTCAGGAGTTGTTGTAGGAGTATATCCAAAGATGATAACTTGGGAGTTGGAGTACTGAAACCTGTTCCTTTGTTGGTGCTTCTGGAATGTAGTTCATATTCTTGATTAAGGCATCAAATTAGACAGCTTACTTAGGAGCATTAACATCATATTATATATCCAGAACATGCTTCTTGTCATAGTCTTAAGTACCCAAATCATAAACAGTTTTGCCACCTAAGTAGGTGGCATTCCAACAACATTATACAATGGATTTCTTACAAAGCAATCATGCAGGGTGTGGAAGACTGGGTGTCATGTCTACTTCAGTTTAACAACAGATTAACGATCTCTTTTTACGGCCAAGGGATACTTTCAGCAAGGTGACACAGTATCACTATAAGAAAATGAAATGTTCACCCCATTATTCAGTGTCCTTCACTGAAGGGAACCTTTTCAGGCTGAAGGAGAGCATAAAATGCAGGCCACAGAACACAGCTAAGTTGTGGAACTGAGTGCCAGATATTTGTGACACCAAATATTTATACCGGTTCAAAATGCAGCTGTGGAAATTGAAGAAATAATCTAAATTTTAGTTAGTCACCTCAATCTTTGTGGTTTCTTTAACCTGCCACCAGAGTTTCTGTTTCTCTCCATGGACTACTGAGGTTGAATAAGGACACAAGCTGAGATGTAGAGCTGCATGTATAGATTGCAGACACCTAAAATTAGGCGATATGTACTGTAGTAAGACACCGCTTCTTTACTACGTCTAAGTCACTAATCTCTGGAAACAGTTGGTGGATAGCAAGGAAATAAATATTTATGTATTTACTGTTGTTTAGGCTTCTATATTGGCTAGTTTCAGTGATGGGATAATGTTCTAGATGAATCTTCACTCCGACTGAGCATGTCTTTTATTTTTGGAACAGGTGTTGACCTTCCTGGTCCACAATGAAAATTGATCTGGTTGCGGGGAGCAGTAGACTTCAGGCATATTAGGAAATATGAGAACTTGTGTATCTGGATACTTTAATCTGAGTGTCTGAATGTCCTGGTTTCCGCTAATCTGCCCAGGATCTTTTTCAGGCATCCTATCTGTGTATTCTACTTGGACCTACCTTTTCTGGCTATGCCTCTATTTTAATGTTGGAGGGCATATCTGAGTGTAATATACCATCTTGCCATAGCTAGTTATGTCTGCATTACCTGTAAGATAAAGGCTGGACCTTGAAAGTGTCTCTGTATAGATTCAAGGTATAGTGGCAGGAAATAATGTTCTTGGAGGATAAATCCTGAAAATAATATGAGGCCTTCAAGTATCATGACACTGTTCACATACCTTTGGAATATACATCAGTAGGAATAGATGTACCCGCTTCCATATTGCAGGTTGGCCAGGCACCAAAAGTAAAATAATCTATTCCCACTTGCACTAAAGCTCCCATGCCAGTATGGAAGTCCTTTTATGCATGATAACATATCCTAAGACAGTAAAAATTAAGGCAATTACTTTAACTTTGATGTAATATTCTATTTCTGTACTCTTTGTTTAGAACAACCTTAATTCAATTTTTCCTCTTCTTTTCACATTCCCCTAATTTCTTCCTTTGAACCTATTCAAGGGATTTCTTTTTTTCTTTACTCAGGTGTCATTTGAAAGAGGGAGCCAACGTGGCTTTGGTATCCTAACTATAAAACCTGTGGCTGGGATTTCTGATTCTAATCTGTAGTATTCTACAGAGAAATAATAGTGTTCTGACTGCGCTGTGTAAGAGCTGGAATGATGAAAAAAAAGGTTGTTGTGTATATGCAGTTTAATAGCATAGCATAAATTCAATGAGTTCAATGTGTTGATGTATTGGGGATGCATTTAGTGTACTATAAATTCCCAGTGAATTTGGTTTGCTCAGGCATAGTAACTCTGATGCCCTTTTGATGTATTGCATGACCTGCAGAATTGACTTGCAGTTCTCCAGAATGTTTTACAATTATAGCACATCTTCTATTTCAGCTTCGCTGTTCAGGGAGTTGTACAGCACATACATGAATGACATGGACACACATTTTTCATGGAGTTTTCTAGACAGAAATATCAAAGCATTCATGTGACTCAGGTGTAATCACCCATAACCCTTTCCTACCTTGTGGTTTGTGGTTATTTCTGCCCTTCATTTCACCTCTTATGAGATTAGATTCCAGTTTACTCTCTTCAGTTCATTCTTCATACACTACATGTTCACTTCTTTTAATTACTATTATGGCAATACATCCATTCCTCTTCAAGCAGTAATTGGTCTCTATTACATTATAATTTTTCACTGCCTAAATCCACCTGTTTTATTAGAATACAGTGAACCAATTTGACATTGTTTCAGTGGAACAGATTTAATACCAAATGCTTCAGTGCTGGAAGCCCAAGTTTAAGATTTAGACATAAAAATACTACAGCTGGGCACCTCCCTCACCCACTAAAGTGATAAAGCTGCATTTAAAGTTAAGAAACTCTAAGACAGATTGTTGCTATGGTAGTAATGCTGTTCTTTCTCATCAAATCTTTCCCTTATGTGCTAGGTTGCATTTTGTTTTGCAGTTTCTTCTGTTCCTTTGTCATTTCTGGCATTATGTCATGGTAAAAAAGAATTTTAATCAAGATTTCCAACTGAATGAAATAGGGTTGTATGGATATTGTATTGTAATTGTATTAGCAATTCTCTTGACAATAAGAAGTTCTACCTGTTTGTTCCTAGTCACATACAATTAGATTCTGTACAGAATAATTCCATCATACATTAAGGCATTTCTCAATTCTCCCACTGTAATTTTTTTCCCCCCTGAAGACCAAAAAAAAAAAAAAAAAAATTCTAGTTCCCAAATCAATCCCAAACTGGTAACATTGTGGAATCACAAAGCACGCCACAAATACAGATCAGGACAGCTACTGCAGAAAGGTGTCATCACAGACATCATCTTCCTGTCTCTTTCAAACTTTCCCTTTTTCTTCTATCCTTTGAGTGTACAGAAGCCTCTTCCTAAAGCAATGCCCACATACTGTTTGAGTGTTTTTAAATTTAGGTATATTGTTTAGGTGTCTAACCTCACTGGGTGCTTTCTAGGATGAATACAAATCTTCATGATGGGTAATCACACAGGTGCAATAGACCACAACTGCCTTGCACAGATGTGTGCCTTTGAGGCACAAGACAGTATTATGGCCCAACCATACCAGGACATGAATTCCCTCTTTTTAAGTGTTGATCACTATGATCTTTAGCAATCAAAGTCAAGGAATCTGAGAGAAGTCATTTTTATTAAGTGTTTTCATTTTAGCTGATCAGCATGGGATAAAATAAGCACCCACATTACATAGCAACTACTTCTAAATGACTTTGGAGAGTATCGTAAAGATACATTCCCTCAAACTGCTTTTCCTACAATAAATAGATTATTAACAAACAATTAACAAAACAAATTTTTTTAAAAATAAATGCATCAAAGAAATATAATGACATTTTTTGACAGGTTGACTAAGAAAAGTGTCTCTTAAACTATGTGTACATAACCATCTACAGGTCTTTTTCAAACTCGATAGCCATAAGCCATCATCTAAAAAGCCTGACATCATCAAAGGTGTGTATGAATACTCAGTCTAAAGTCCAGCCTCAGTTTGACTGTGGATATATCTCTTCCATTTCAGAGATTGTTCAGAACTCAACAACAAGCAGAGCAAACATATATGTATTTGAAAAAGACTACATTAATATAGTTTATGAAAACAGTATGACTGCTATCAGGTGGCAGTACTATAATTTGTTCTGGTTTGTTTGCCTCCTGAGGCTTAGCTGACAAAGCCTGCTTGGCTACTGCCTTTGAAGAAATTCTGCAATAAATTGATCTTCACTAGAGAGCTTCTTGCTCTCTGCCATTTTTTGATAAGTCACTCTTTCTCCATAGTCCTCTCTAAATTATTTTTTCATGTTCTAATCAAAATTTGATCTCTTGGCAGGGATTAAAAAGTGAAGTCTCGTGGTTTTCTATACTTGTATCAGTCATATTGTTCTATGCTTTCACGTTCATTTATGCTTTCAACTCTATTCATTGTTTGCTTAAAATGTCTTTTTCTTCCAAGTTCCATTTTAAGTATGTTCAGTATCCTTATATTGTCAAAAGCTATAACAGGAGCTTCATTCATGGAGCATTACGGTGATGCTCTCAGTTAACTGAAAACCTCTAAAATATCTAAATCAACATATTTTGCTAGAATTGCTGTTTCTGATTTTCTTTTTTGCTGATGCTTCTGGATTTGGTGTGAACTGCTTTTTAAACTAGATTCTTTAACTAGATTTCCAGATTTCATCTAGCATAAAGCTGCTTCTTTCTTTCATACTTAATATTTTCTTGGTGTCTAGTAGTTACTTAGAGCGAAGGAAATGTGACAAGGCTCTACTTCCTTCACTTTTTCAGGATTTAGGCCCAGATCCAACCACCTGGGAATGCTAGCTTCTTGTTTTCCAATTAGGGTAAATATTAATAAGAGTTAATAAATTATTAACTTAAATAAATCATTGGCTGCCTACAGGTCTGGCTGAGCAGCACTATGTAGTTTGAGAACTGGATGTCATTATTAATGCCTTTAATTAACCTCTTCTCAAAAGTTATTTTAGGAAAGCCATCCCCCTAAATATGTGACCAAACTTTTATTCTACTGAGATGGAATGACAATTAAAATATTTACAAATATTTTCACCTAGATGAATAGACTTTTTGTAGTGATGTTAGTTTTTTATAGCTTTCATGTGACCTAACATTTTTCACTTAGGACATTTGCTGTAACTTTCCTGCAAGCAAGCAAGCAACCAACCAACCAACCCTCGTAACTGTAGTTGAAGACAATAATTCTTCCCATCTTTTCCAGATACAAAATGTAGAGTACATAGAAAAATCTCCATTCAGAAATCATACTTCTATATTTTTTCCATTCATTTTTCATACCAATGCATTTTATTTAAAGCCATTTTATAAGATAGCTGTCTGCCACATCTTAGGACAAAGAAATGTCAAAAATTCTTTCAGTTCATCATTCTATAACAATGGTAGCACATCTTTTTATGAATTAATTATTACCCTGAAGACACTTAAAGAGGGTACCACTTATATTGTTCTATTCTTCTTTACAGTCTTCTTGCATGTTGAGTCATACTATATTGTTCAGATAACAGAAAAGGCACTTTTTGCCATTTCTCCCTTCTAAATTATTGTTTTTCTAGATAAGTATTTTTAAACATATGTAGAATGTTAGCCCTCTTGGGTGTATTCTAACTTTTTTTTTCATGGGAAATGGAGGATTTTTTTTACCTCTGTTATTGCTATGAAACCATTAGTGCAACCAAGACAGCAGGTTGAATTATCGATTTATAGCTCAATTAACATAATCAGTTATAAAACCAAGTTTACGTTTGAACAGACAGTGAAGAGATATTATGTTTAAAATAGAATTACTTTCAGCTTATGTCATTTTAGACAAATTACTACATTTTCCCTAGAATGAAAATGCAGAACACTGAAATATCTTGCAAACTTTTTGTTGATTTCAGTGACTATATAAATTGGCAACAACAGTAACTTCCATGTGAATGTTTTTCTGTTTTCTGTTCCCTAATATTTTGAAACAAACTTTTAAAAGAAAAAAGATCACTCCTTAAGTTTGTTGTTTTTGACATTTTTACTTCTATTCAAACTATTTTTTTGAAAATGCTGAATGCTTTAACATCATGACAGAATGCATACACATTTACAGAGCCTTTATTAATTCCTCTGGGCAATGACTCACTCTTGTAGTTCATCTGCAAGGATCTTTAAGAATGTTATTGAAGACTTTTACTGCCTTTTAATGAGACATTTAAATATATTTAAAAATAAAATAAAAAATTTAGATTTGTTTGGACTCATTTCTGCATAAGAATTACAAGCTTCCTGTTAAAATAAATACTAAAGTACCTTCTACATTTCTGAAGCACTTCTTCTATCATACAAAATATAATTTAATATGAAGGGCTGATTCAGACACATTTCATGTTACATAACAAAATGTACTCACTTCCCACATAATTCTACACAGTCACTTACTCTACCCATTGTAAATATTAGATTTGACCATACCCTTAATATACTTTAGGATAAGGCTCACAGTCTTCATTTTTTTATGGTTCTGTTACAGAGCTTCATAGTAATTATTTTTTGTTATTTTAGAACATTTTCTCCTTGTTCAAGTAATAGATTGAGAGTAAAGCAAATTTCAGAAAGCAGAGCCAAGGAGGGGAATTTTAAGAAGGGACTCCAAGGTTCCTCTAGTTTAAACTTTCACTGTATAGACTGAGTACCACATATCCATTTCTCTATCAAATTTACATTTCTAACACCAGTTGCCAGAATTTATTACTCAGATATGCACCACCATCACAAAACAGAAGCTACTGTGTACCAGCAGGTTTAAATGGGGTATTACGTAACACATATGGGCAAAGTAAAGTACACTTTGAGCCCCACATTTGCCTTCTAATTAGGCAGTAGCAGCCCCATCTCCTGATTCTTTGGTGAGTTATGACTAAGAAATATCAGATTCCTTCCTCATGACAACTTTTGTTGCTGTATTATAGAAAGTATAGGAATCCATTTGTTATGAACATACTTTGGACTACAACCAAGTCACTTTTTACTCTCTGGGTAAATTACATAGACTGAATTACAGATCAGGCATACTTATAAATCCTTTCCATTGATCCATTCTTTTAATGTTTTTTTTTTCTTTTGTGGTGAGTGGTCTGGTTTTTTACTTTCAGACTGTTCACATTCATCCAGTTAAATATGAAATATAAAATAATTTTTATCAATATAAGATGACTGTATTTTTTTATGACAGAATAAATGTACTCTTTGCACATGTCTGTTGTATCTTAATTATTAATGCCTTTCTTATTCCTTCTCATCTAGTATCTGTAACAACATTACTACCTCACTTCCTCTGAATGTATATTAAGAAATTTATGATTATTGGCCTTACTTTTGCTGCCCACAGATTTTTTTTTTTTTTTCCATTGATATTTTTTTGCTGTCCTTATCTATAATTTAAGTTAAACTACTGAAAAAATATTGAATTATGGAATCACAGAAAAAAAAGTTTAAAAGGGACTACTGGAGGTAGTCATCTGTTTGAACCTTCTGCTCAAAACCCAGCTAACCTTAAGGTTAGATGAGATTACTCAGAGTCTTATTTAGTCATATTTTGAATATCTCCAAAGATAGAGATTCCACAGCATTTCTGGACAAACTGTTCCAGTGCTTATCCATTCTCATTGTGGTTTTTTGTTTGTTTTACTCCCCTTTTTATCTTATCAGAATTTCCCTTTGTGCATCTTGTGATCGCTGTCCCCTGAAAGGAGTCTGACCCTTTTTTGTCTCTACCCCTCCTTTAGGCAGTAGAAGACTGCTATTAAATCACCCTTTAGCTATCTCTTCTCCAAGCTGTTCAGCCATCCCTCACATGTCATGTGTTCTTTAGTGGCTCTTCGCTGTACTCTCCCCAGTTTGTCAGTATCTTTGAGGCCTCAAATGGGACACAAAATAGAAATGCGTAGGCACAGCCTTCTTCCCTGCTTTGTTTTGTTTTCTATATATGTTTTGCAGTTCAGGTTCAGACTTCACACATCTAATTCATCTGTCACTTATGTGTGCTTATTTCTCAATTCCCATCCAGGGGATGAAAGTCATATAGACCTCTGGAACATATGCAGAGTAAATGAAGAATGCTTTCTTGGAGGCAATAAGATGTGTTGTCTTGCTCTTCGAGTAACCCGTTACATTGCCAAAAAAGGACCCAATCTATCTTTCCATAAATTAGGACTGTTCAGACAACATGTGTACATGTGTATATGGATGTTCTTAGTGAAACTTATTCTTTTTTATATCAGAATGACATTGAGACACTTTGAATTTCTGTAAAAATTCAGAAACAAGAACATAAGTGGTCCTTAGTCAGGCATTCAAATGGGATTTCCCCACTCTGCTTTATCACTGTATTAAGTGTATGTGACAAGGTTTTGGTAGCAGGGGTGCTGCAGGGGTGGCCTCTGTGCAAGAGGTTAGGGCTGCCCTGTGCCAGGGACAGACAGTTCCAGATGGTTCTACAGTGGACTACAGTCTGTGGAAGGACCCATGGAGCAGGAAAAAGTGTGAGGAGGAAAGAGAAGCAGAGAGGAACTGTTACAGACCTGTAACACTCAATCGCCCATCCCACCTTCACCACTCTGGGGGGTCATGTAGAGGAGTCAGGAGAGAAGAAGTGAAGTTGAGTCTGGGGAAGCAGGGTCAGGAGAGAAGTGTTGTTTTAATTTTTTGTCTCTGCTTCTCATTACCTGAATCTATTTTACTTGGTAATAAATTAAATTAATTTTCCCCAAGTTGAGTTTGTTTTGTCCATGATAGTAAATAGTAAGCAGTCTCCCTATCTTTATCTTGACCCATTAGCTTTGTCTTCCTATTTTCTCCCCCTGTCTTGTTGAGGAGAACAAGTGAGCGAAAAGCTGGGTAGGCATCTGGCTGCAGATGTTGTTAAACAACCATAGTCACAAACAAGCTGTTTTTCTCAGTTTCCTTCCCAAGAAGTATTTGAATCTGATTGATATTGCAAGTATAATTTTTTTATATTCAGATTATGTTCAGATTCACATTACAGAAATGTGAAATACATTTTTCCAAAACCAAGATAATTAATTTAGCCACCAGATCTTAAAAAATTTTAAAATACCATGGCCTCTTACGAAGAGTTCTTAGTAATGTTGACAGAGCTAACTTCACAATTAAATGCAGCATATTTATATGAAAGTAATATTATATCTGAACTTATTAGTTAGGGAAAAGCATGATGAGTCTCACCCCAGTGCCACACTCTCAAGATTACCTGTGTTTTGAATCCTAGTCAGCATCACTACAGCATAATGCATCATGCTTCATTGACACACTAGGTTGCTCACAGATCTCAGATATGAAACTACATTGCACTTTTTAGACATGTCCATTGCCTCTCTTACTGAGTCTGTTCTGGTCTGCTTATGTGTATCCCTTGTGCCAGACAGAAAGCAGAGCTTTGTATGCCATTGATTCAGAGATTTCTCTGGACACACAAAGATGAGACACATCTCCTAAATCATCATAATAGATATAATTATGTCTAAAATATAATCTCACTTGGACAACTCTGTAGCGTTTAATGAAAGTCAAAGTAGAAGACCATCTACTTTAAAAAAAAATCAGCAGTCTCTATACCACAAATTCTTATGAGATCTCAAGAAGAGCTGCTCTGTATGGTAATTTTTGAAAGTCTGGCCTTTTCCTTTCAGTATCTGTATGGAAGCTTCTGGTTGATGAACAGTATAAAGATGTGGTCCTATCTGATGTCTAAATATGAATTTATAAGCACTTAGACTTGACAGTTTTAGCTTCAGCTACAGTTCTTTATTATCCTTAGATGCCTTTTTCTCATTACTCCTCTCACAGAGTTGTTCTTGAATATAGCTGTCTGTATTTAAGCTTCAAAAGACGTTATTTTATCACTTTTAAAACATTGTGACAGATGTGTAAATGCTTTAACATTTTCAGGTAAATATTTATTTCTAAGGTATTTTCTACCAGTTGCCTGTTATTTAACTATTTATCTGTGTTTTTTCTGGTGGTGTTTAACTTCTAAAAATATGCTTCTACTAATAAAAGCTAGTGTGAGCTATCAGCATTGAAAACAGAACACCTGGATATGTGAGTAACTCTGTGAACTTGTCAGTAGGACTTAATGAATAGCAATGTTCACCACCTCTTTAGCTTGTTTAAATTATACAGGCTAATATGCCAGAAACTTTCAAATTTAATAACAAATGAGGGTTTATTCATAAGCAGTTCAGTGTATAATTTGCCTTTTGGCCCAGTCTAGCAGTCTTTTTATTCAAGAAAGAACTAGCATGTAATTTAATGAAGTTAATCGAGTTTGATGCTATGGAAATGGAGAATTTACATGTATAAAATGTTTCTGAATTATGACTGCTTTCATATTAATTGAAGTCATTAATATAATGGTAGTAAAAGTCAATATTTACCCACTGACAAATCAAACTGTTCTTTTTGGTGTGTGTATAACATGAACTAAAGTCATTCTCACAGTCCTAAATACTGCAGCTTTTCCTCTTTCTTTTGTGAAAGAATGTTGAAGAGTGAGTTCATAGCAAATCACTGCTCCCAATCCTCCCTCTAGCAGAGGGAAAACTAAGGATTCAGCAGAGTATTGGAATAAAAAATCTTGAGCAGCAAACATGGAAGGCAAGTTGGCTTCTAATGGTATTCCTCACCTCCAGATACAGAGATTTAAAAAATTTAACATCCTGAGAATTCCTCAGTCTCTCCTGTCTTTCTCTGAGGAAAGCTTGATGTGACGTAGAGATACAGGTGTTTCGTACAGTTTTTTGTGACTCCATGTCCCGGTTTTGGCTGGGATAGGGTTAAATTTCTTCCTAGTGCTGTGTTTTGGATTTAGTATGAGAAGAATATTGATAACACACTGATGTTTTCAGTTGTTGCTAAGTGCCCTGTCAAGGACACCTTCCATGCTCTACCAAACGCAGAGGCTGGGAGGAGGCAGCACAGTCAGGACAGCTGGCCCAGCTGGCCCAACGGAGTATTCCATACTGTATGACATCATGCTCAGTAGGCGCGATCCAGGAAGTACTGATCATTACCTGGTTATCGGTCAGTGCGGGTGGTGAGCAATTGCATTGTGCATCACTCATTTTGTATATTCTATTACTATTATTATTATTTCCCCTTTTCTATTAAAGTTTCCCAGTTCTATTAAACTGTCTTTATCTCAACCCACAAGTTTTTCTCACTCTTACCCTTCCGATTCTCTCCCCGTCCCACTGGGTTGAGGGGGAGTGAGCGAGCAGCGTGGTGTTTGGCTGCCTGCTGGGTTAAACCATGACACTCCACCAGAAAGTCAACACTTTCCAAGAACTAACCCTTCTTTCTTTCATTTAGAGAGTGGAGGAGGTTAAAAAAAAAAAAAAAAATCCTCTTACTGGTAAAGTTTAGTCTTACTGGAAACCCAGTAATATAAAACAGGGAAGATATACCTACTTTCTCTGAACTAGAAGAAATACCAGTGATGAATTCAAACACCTATGCAAAGACTACGATTATCATTCCAGAGTCTTTGAGGTATCCAGAATTGGGTGACAGAACCCTAAATTCTTTATCACATGGTTTAGTGGGCATGGTGGTGTTGGGTTAACGGTTGGACTTGATGATCTTAGAGGTCTTTTCCAACCTTAATGATTCTATGATTCTATGATTCTATGATTTTTAACCCCTGTGCAGATATTTTGAATGCCACTGAATATTTTAAGTGGGACTTGCCACCTATGCTTAAGAGAATCCTTCAACAAACATCAGTACGTAGAGCTTTTAGCCTGTTTTCAAATATATTCACTACAAGAAGTTCTGAGTTTTACTTATTCGTGCATAAATGGAAAGTCTATATATCATTACATTGTCTTGAAAAAGAAGTAATTTCTTTCTTGTTAGAACAGATCTTCTGTAGGCAAATGCATGTTAATGCTCTTCCCATGAATATTTAAATTGCAGATGAGAATGCCATCAATACATTCATAAATAACACAAAAAATAAACAATATGGTCAAGCAACAAGAGAGAGAGGCTACAATAACGAGTGTTTATGAGCGTGTTTGTACCTATATGAAGGAAGCAATGATGACTATCTTCAATTGCAAATACAAAAATGAATGATAGGTAGTTGTAATACATAGTGAAAGGTATTAGTAAATCACTTGAGCAGTAATGCATTCTTGGGAAATAAGCCAGTCATTGATGATAATTCATTGCAAATATTTTGGATTCAGTTGTTTCCAGAACTGAGATTGTATATCAAAGCCAGAATCATCACAACAGAAAAAGTAAAACATTGTATTAGTCTTAGGAATTCTGAGCCAAATACTTCCACCTTTTGGTTGAACAGTGCTTATTTCAGAGGTACCTAATTCTGCAGAAGTTTAAGCCTGTCTAGTAAGATTATTTCAGTAGAATATTTTTGTTGTTTTTGTGGGTTAGCCTTGGCTAATAGGCAAACGTCAACGCCACCACTCACTCATTGCCCTCCCTTAGCGAGACAGGGACATAAAATAGGATGAAAAAACTTGTGGGCTGAGATAAAGACAGGGAGATTGTTTACCGAGTACTGGGGAAAATTAACTTAATTTATTGTCATTTAAAATAGATTTGGGTAGGGAGAAAGACAGACAAACATTAAAACAACACATTTCTTCCCCCCTCTCCCAAGCTTAATTTCACACCTTCTCTCCAGACTCTTCTACTCCTCCCCTGAGCAGCAGGGTAGGGTATAGAGGGAAACAGGTGTGGGTGGCTCCCCCCTGCCACTCCTTTCTTTTCACACTATTCCCTTGCCCTGGTGTGTGCTCGCCCATGGGCTGTAGTCAGTCCTCCTGGGAAAAAAATCTGTTCTGGGGGGGGTCTCCCACTGTAGTTCCTTCAGAAAATATCCATCTGCTCCAGCCTGTGTCCCCTCCTGCTCCTCCTCTTCTTCCTCCACCTTCTTTTCCTCCTCCTCCTCCTCCTCCTTCTCTTGTTCTCCCTCTGCCTCCTGTTCTTCCGCCTCCATTTCCCTCCTCCTTCTCCTCTTCTTCCTCTGACCTTGCTGTTCCCTCTGCTGTTTCTCACTCTGTTTTCCTTTCTTTTCTGCCTGTCCAGCATTTTCTGCCCTTTCTTAAATAAGTTTTCACAGAGGCACCACCAGCTTCACTTGTGGGCTCAGCTGTGTCCTGCAGTGGGTCCATTGCAGAGCCAGCTGGAACTGGCTGGCCCTGGCCCAG
>NW_009202333.1:16649-17656 GCF_000690835.1 Fulmarus glacialis
TGCCCAGACCTGTCAAACATCTTGACAAAAATAATGATTGAGGAGCAGTGATTTGTCTAGAGACCCTCCTACTCCAAATATGCGCCATGCTGTTAATTCAAATGGTGCTTCTTAATTTTCTATTATATTTTTCCTAGAAAAACTTTAGAAGCTCTTACTTTCCATTTTATGATTTTTTTTTTCTTCTTTTGAAACCCCAATCTTTATTTTATAAAGCAGAAATACTGATTTCTGGCCATTTTTTTTTTGGTTTTTTTTTCCTTTTTTAAATGAACCATACAGCTGAGATCTTTGTGCATACATGGAAATTAATTAATATTTACTGTCTTCAGTTTCATACAGTATGATGCACATTGGATTAGATTTCAGCTACTTTATATTTGTTAACTCAGTGTTGAATTTCTAGATCAATTATGGAATTCATTTAGGTAACATTTCATTTCTTTTCTTATAACATATCGTATTTCTCTGAATATAAAACTAATACTAATAAAATTCTGGTTAAATGATGACAGTACACACATGATTTATCAAATGCAATTTAATCTTTTAAAGTCATTTGCCTGTCAGCATGTTGCACTGTTGAAGTCCTTGGCGGCAGGGGGAAAGGAAAGATATGCTGCTCTGTTTTTGTTTGTTTCATTTTTATCTTTTTATTTTTCTAATAAAAAAACAATTTTGTTGCTAAAATTCCTTGAAGCATCAATGTTAGTTCCTCAGTTAGTTCCTTAGTTCCCACTGACTGGTGGGAGCTTTCTGGGTTTTAATCTGGTCAATAATTGCATAGTTGTTCTAGTGGTAGATGAACAATCAATCCATTAGTTTTAAAAATTATTTATCTGAAAATTCTGTTCTCTGTTTCATTGAGATATTCTGTGTCAGTATGGAAATAGCAGGGCATTAGCCTTCACAGCTTTTAAGTATTGGGAGGATTTTTGAGCTAAACACATCCACTTGTGCATCACGTTTGAGGGACCATTGTGGACTACACTATATTATATTATATT
>NW_009202334.1:0-13739 GCF_000690835.1 Fulmarus glacialis
CTGCCGTGGAGGGCCAAGGTTTGCTCGGGAGGGAGGGCGAGAGGAGCTGGAGCCGAGCCCCTCGCTCGCGGGTGCAGGGGGGGTCTAAAGGTTTTTCACCACCATCAAGAAGTTTCTCTTTAATTGTGTTTAAAGGAAAAAAAATTACGTTCGTTCTTTCCCTGTCTTGTTGACTTCATTGGGATGGAAATAATTCTATGGCAAAACCAGCCTGGAAATCAACAGAATTCGGCATCTTCTGGTGGGTTCTCCTCGCCCCGGAGCTGCGTCTGGCCCTGATTGGCGCGGTGTAATTACACGTAATTACACGCTTTGCTTCCTCGGCGTGCGCGAGGTGGGCAGCCCCCGCCACGAGGCGGTTTGGGAGAAGGTGGAGACTTACAGAGCGGGTTTATAAAAATCGGCAAAATGGTTTTCTGGCCTTTTTTTCCAGTTAATCCGGTGCCGCTCCTCCGGCTTTCCCCTCGGCTGGGTGTCGTGCACGGTCGCCCCTCCCTGCCCGCGCCCCGATTTCCCTATCGCGGCAATTGCCGCGGTGCCAGTAAAACCGTGCCCTTTTTTTTTAATCTTTGCCTAAAGTTTAGCCGTATTTGGGTACGCCTGTTGCTATCACGTGCCTTCAGCCACTGGCGTGCCGAGGCAGCGGCGTTACCGAGGGCAGGTACCAGATTCCTGGTGGTTGAGTGGATTTGTATGAATAAAAGGAAAAATAGTGCATTCTAAGAATGTCCTGATTTGGGTTTAAAGTCGACTCTTCCAGGTAACTTTCAACTGCAGCTTCTAGGGCAATGAAATCCATGAGCGGTGCTTGCCGTGGGTCACGTGTAGAACTGTTGCTCCTTCCCAAAATGGATGTTATTCTTTCCTACCTGGCGTTGTATCTCAGAAATAACCACTCGCAGCTCCTGTATAGATTCTATAGGCGTGGATTTGCCTGTATGTTGCGTAAGAGCTGCAGTTTTCTCTCACAATGTCGTATTTAAGATAATTTTGAGCAGAATAAATTTGTCAGGAACTTTAGTTTCAATTAAGAGTTGAGGAACGGGCTTTGAAAAATGGCCTGACCATTGTTTAAACTAAATTACTTTAACGGTGCCTTAGAGATGCTGTCGAAGTCCACCTGAAGCACAGCAGGCTTTGAAGGCCCCCAAATTTTAAAGCACCTTTGGTGTATTTTCATGTATATGTGCATAAAAGAAGCTTTTGTCTTCTGGACAAGAAGTTTGTTGGGTTTACTTAGTCCTCCTTAAGAGGATGTACTGCTGAGAAAGTAAAACTCAAGCCTGGTTAAACCCTTCGCAAGAGTGATACGGGGACGTGGAGGGGGATCCGGGACTTCTCCCACCTCAGTAACACGGCATTAGCTGCTTTATTTGTTGGGGATTACTTTTATTCTTTTGTATTAAAAATGCATGTGGATGTGTTTTGTGTGTATTATTTTAATGCCTAGTGAATGTCAGAGGGTTCTTTCTGTGCACACAATGAGAATTTTTGAAATCCAAGTTGAAAACTTGGGTGAAAGTTTCATTGAAAGGAAATTAATCTGCCCAGGATGAGTTTAACATTGCTGTTAAATGCGTTACGTTATCACCTCAGTCGTCTTCCCAAGGGTTAGTGGCCATATTAATTATGCGGTTATCTCTGGGTCTGGTATCTCTGCTGCCTTGTACCTAAACGCTGCTTTTTAGACCTGGGCGGAGAGCACAGTCTGGAGGCTTGGAATTCATTTTCTCTCTCCCCCCGGTTTTTCCCTCATCAGGCAAGGACAATAGACTCCACCGGGCTGTCTTCTCAGCTGCCTTTGTTCTCAGGCTGTTTGTCTTGGGGTTGATGTTATCAAACATCTCTGTAGCTGAATGGGTTTAATACTTCTTTTGGCCGTGTGGTGAAGGAAAGTGGCCAGTCGACTTCAGCTTCTGCGATTTTTGTTAAAAGCTTGCGTTCTGATACTCGCTGGCAGTTCGGCAGGAGCTGTAGGTGTGACGGGTTGTGAGGAAGCCGAGCACCTGTATTTGCGCCGTCCCCAATAGCTGGAGAAGTGACTGGCGTGCAAGAAGGAAGGCCCATTTGTATTTATATTGAAACCTAGCTATAAAGGCGATTTAAATATTATTTCTGAATTATGAAAGGGGTCACGAGACGCGAAAGAGACTTTCTTTGAGGCGTATGTTGCAGCTAGATACTTCTTCCCCCTGACTTCAGTGGAAGTTAGGCACCTAACTGCTGGCTGCCCTTGAAAATCGGCGCGGTTAGGTAAAACGCCGCCCGCCCTCCGTGGGAAACCTCAGCTCCCCCTTTTATAGGTTGCTCACCACGCTTCAAGTGTGTTTTCAACTGAGCAAAAGATGTAATTCTCTGTTTTGATTAGACATTAGGATGGATTCTGTGTTAATGGTGTAATTAACATTGTCTCTTCCTGGTGAGAAGAGGGGAAGAAAAAGCAGCAAACACTGGAAGAGCTCCAAAAAGGCAAAATTAGCACGTGTGGTGTAGCTTGTACTAAAATGCTGTTAAAAACAATGTGCTTTTCATGGGATCGGGTGGCCGCCTGTTGTGTAAGCTGGGCGAGTCAGTGAGTGGTACTTGTATTCGATGTTGTTCCTACTGTTCAGGATCTGTATGCTCTAAAATCACCCTTTTTTTCTACCTTTTGGATGGATTCCATTACTAGATTTTATAGAAGCGTGCTAACTCAAGAAGGAACTTTTATCCCCCCCATATAAAATATGCTTTTGATAGAGCTGAAGGTGCTTACAGTTCCTATAAGCGACGCAGAATTTTGAATTTTAAGGGCTGCATGTTTTTATCACAGTTTACTCCTACTGATGACTGAGCGTGACACTTAAATGAAATATATCGCCAGAACTTGCACATTTCTTTCTGAATCTTATGCACTAACCTGCTATTACTGAAGTGCGATCCAGTTCTCCGTAAGTCTTGGCATCTTTCTCGGCCTTTCCTGTTGGCGTTCACTCGTTCTTTCTTCTTCCGTTTCAGAAAACATGCCTTGAACTGCCACAGAATGAAGCCTGCTCTTTTCAGCGTGCTGTGTGAGATCAAGGAGAAAACAGGTGCGTTGGTGTCTTTTCTGGCCTCAGCTTTCCAAAAAAAAACCCCTCATTCAGTCATCAGCTCTGCTCTCATTTAATGCGGCCTGTATTTTCCCTGATAGATTCTACAACTTAAGGCTATTTTTTTTGGCTTAATAGTCTTCTGTAAGCTGGAAATTGTTTTGATGTGCTTTTTATAATGCTGTCTGTGTTTGGAGAAACAATGGTGCTTATTTGAGCAAGTGTTTTGGTTGTGTGTATGTGAAGAATCTAGAGGTTGGGGTTTTTTGATGTCTGGCTAGATACCTAGAGAATGCTGAATAATCCTGCTATGTTGTTATGCTCTTTTTTCCCTTTAAGGAATTGCAACCAAAATTGTGGCGGTAGTAAGAGTTCAAAGTTGACAAATAACTGTATTACAGAGAAAAAGAGACAGTAAGGCAGAACGCTTGGGGGTATTGGAAAACACGGCAGTAGCAGGAAATGGAGTTGGTGATCACGCAGCTTTCTGTGAGGAGCAGAAGCACTGGGGGCAAATGGATTTCAGTTTTGAATCGCCCAGTATATGCTCATACCTGAACGCTTAAGGAATGTTGTTTGAATATCTAGTTTCTATAAACTATAGTGGATTTCGGTGGTTTTTTAGATATTAACTACTTTTATTATACATAACTAAAATGGTGGTGTTTTTCTTTTGTTTTTTTTTTTAAAGTTTTAGTTGTATTACCATTTAACATCCTAAACCTGCGTTTGTATTATTTTTTCTAAAAGCGTATCGAAACTTGCAGCGCTCTTCATTGTATTGCCAAGCGAGGGACCCGACAGTGCCGTCCTCTGCGGCGCTCTTGTCATCGAAGCTTTGAGGCAGACATTACAGTTCCTTTCTGGAGAGTTTGGTCGCATGTATTGTGTTCTCATGATAGCGGTTTGCTTCTGAAGAAAAATGTTATGGTACTAAGTGTGTGTGTGTGTGTGCTGTCTGGGTGTGCTTTTATGTCTGTCTGTCCTTCGAGGATTTCTGGCCTTAAGGAGGGTCTTTCCTCTGTTTTTCTTTTCCACATTGAAAGCTGCCTTCTGTGTTTTATTGATTGGAACTGCGACTTCTCTCAGCTAAATACACTTGCAGGAACAGACTCTGGTATCGTGGTTATGCTGGATTTGTTTTGGTCTCGCAGGTTTTTGAATGTCTGATGGTCTGTCTATTCCTTATTTAAATTATGGGGAGCAGATGTTATGGCTTCAAGCAAACAAAAGCCTGGACATACTGTAGCACAAGGTTTTGGGCTTTCTTTGTGACCCAGCCACACACAAGCTTCTTTTCTAGCTCGGAAATCGGTTTCAAACATGTTCCTCCCCCCCCATCTTTCTTTCGTTCTTTGTTGGAGCGCTAGTATCATTCACAATAGCTCAGGGTAAGCTGTACGCCTTTGCAGTGGGCAGCCAGCTGAAAGGGGCTGAAAAATTCTCCCCAATTGTGTTTATTAATTAAAAAGAAATTACAAATGACTCTCTGTAATTTAAATAGATTTGGCCACATTTAATATTTTGTTCAAGCCCTGTTCCGCACCCCACACCCCAATGATTTTAATTTTTTTTAATTTTAAACCAGTTACGGGAAAAACAGGTATTTTATTTTCACGTCTTAAATACCTGCCTGCTAATCCAATAAAGCCTACTTAGGTTTTTTGGGAACTCACAGAAGCATTTGGAGCATTTTTAATCTATGCAGCAGATAGGGGTTTTGCTGGTTGGGTTACGCTTCGGATATGATTCAAGCTGTATGAATTCAAACATGGCATAATTCTATCTTAAAATCAGAATTAAACATCTGCAGTGTTAAAGATGCATGCTTTTGGTGCTGAATATTAAATTTCAGAGTTTTTCTTCTTGGCTGATTATACCATGCTAGGAAGACACTAGTCTGTGATGGGCTTCAGGCCCCTTGGGGCAGGGAAAGTGTATTTCTACCCACTTTGGTGGAACACGCTGCACAGTGGGAGTCTGATTCTGTATTTCTGGCCTGTGGTAGGGAATGTGTTTGTTGCAGCATCGTAACATGGAGTACTGTTTTTTATTGTTTCTTGTCGTTGCTAGCTGCAACCCTCTGTCCTTCCTTTAACGTGCTGGCACTCGGCTACGTTAATTCAACGGGTACCTTTTCATTCGGTTATAAAACTTGGCAAGCGGCGTGGCCGAAGAACACGCTTTCTCTTTGTTGCTGAGTTTGTTGACATTCTTACGTAGCCAAGTCTCGTTCCTCAGTGCTCGGAGCCCCGCTGGCTTTTGTCTTCTGTTTCCATTCTCTCTCTCTCTCTCTCTCTCCCCCTGAGTGTACAAGACTGTCTTGGATTTGGAGAAAGCGCTCTCCTGTGACAATGCTGTGAGAGCAGCTGAGCCAGCAGTGATGTCGTTCTCTGTAGTGGGGTGCTCGGGAGGCTGGTATCCCCACGCAGGACTGCTAGCTGAAAAATGGGGTGTCTCGTGCAGGTGAAAAAACTGCTTCATAGTGCCTGGGGGTGTGTGTGGTATTTTGGTAGCATTAAGAAGCAGTTCAGAAGGGGTTCATGGTTGCTTTAGGTGACCTGCTATTAAAAAAATATGCTCCTGCCTTCTCACCTAACAGTGTGACCTGTGGAGTGCCAAATCGAGGAAACCCTTCTGTCTGAATAAAACATCAGGAGTCAGTATTTAGCATGAGTTGTAGGATAAATATTTGCAAATGTAACATAGGTGATGGGATCATCTGGGAAAAAGAGACATGGATGAGGAGGGGCGCGGGTCCAGGACCCAACTGCCTACTTCCTTGCACGCTGCATGGGTATTTTATACTTCATACAGGGCTGTTCGTTTCTGGCCCTAATATGGCAGGTTTTAGTTCTAACTTTGTATATTCTATACCCAATAGACGCATTTATCGTGCTGTTCTTGCTCTGTTGTGTGTTACCGTGCGTTACTTGCTCTGTGAAGGAAAATCTGGAAAGGAAAGCAAGTCTAAACAAAGTGTGTATCACTTATTTTGGTACCAGTGATCTTGTACAGTTCATTACAGAACTGCAAATCTTTAATTAATGAGATGTAAATATATTGTAGTGATTGCATTTGCATACTGAGTGAGGCTTCAGCACCTTAGGTTGTGATGTATTTTAATTAAAGATTAATTAGAAATGATGGGAATTTCATTTTGCTTAGTATAATTATTTTACATATTTGATGAATATCTGGTAGGTGATGTGCCAGAGAATGCACAATATTATATTGGTGCATCTGACAGGAGTGAGTCTTCAGGCTTTTTGAACCAGTGTGGGATATTTCTTCAACATCCATGAAAGTGATGGATTGTGAAGGATTTAAGTGTGAAGGATTTTACCGTTACGCAAGGACTTTCTAAATTATGCTTAAAACACTGACTGCGCCATAACTGGTTATGCCATAAATCCAGTCTCTTAGCGTCTTTAGTATTAATAGAGTTGTCATCTGTTCTTAAACCATTGTGGGAACTTCAAAAATTTAATGGCCAAAAGGCTAAGAGAGGTAAGCTTTCTAGAGAACCGTTCTCCTTGAAGTATTGTGAGCCAGTAGGTAACAAGCAGTGTGTAAGGACAGGCGTATGTAACGAGTCAGTGTTGACCAAGATGCTTTTTTTTATTGTGGTAACTTTTTTTTTTCCCCTTTGGAGTCCTTTTTGTTTAATGAAATTTAGTTCTTCCAGACGGCAAACTGCTTGTGTAATTTTCAGGACTGTACGCAGAAATGGGTGACGCCTGATCCACAGAGCGTGCCGAAAGCTCGCAGGGTAGATGCAGCTACCCTGACAAAACTCTTAGTGCTACGGCATGTACTTCGGGAATTGCTTTTACCAGACTGTCAAAAGAGACTTGCAGAAGCTGGTGTGAGCGCAACGTTCCTGCAGCTGCAATGGTTTTGCTCTCCCGTTGCACCATCTTTTGAGATGACCAGCTCTGGAAGGTTGGTAGATGAACAATTGCAGCTCTTGTACTTGGAAATCGGAACTGGCCGCTACTTGCAGCAAACAGAGTTATGGATTTTCTGAACAGGTAGTTTTGAGTGAATCCAATGTAACTTATGATCTGTACAAATATTATCATTAGGAGCAAAAATAAAGTTGAAGCAAAAGGTATCCATTCCAGGAGAATGATGGCTTAAATTTAAAAATAATATCTGTGGCAATGATTTTTAAACTCGTGTTTTAGCCATCACGCATATTAAGATGCAATTATGCCAAAAGTTTAAAATCAGCCTGATTGAGCGGGTTGGACAGACCGAGCTTCTTGCACTCATCGATTCTTAGGTCTGTTACCTTTGAGAGAGTTTATTAAATAAAAGTTTGAGCTACTAGGTTGGAAATGCAGTTTACGAGACGTTGATGATGGTTAACTTCTTTCTAGTTTCTTGTAACTTACTAGAGCCAGCCACCCAGAGTCTTCCCTCAGATTGGGAAGGTGCTTTATACGTGCTTTTCAGCAGTCAACTTGAGATGAGCTTTTGAGTAATTGATGATAACTAATGTCTAATTACCATAATTAGACAAGTGACATAAAATTAAGCTGCAGCTGGGAGCTTGACTTCAACATGAGGTGCTCTGATATGCATCATAATGTGCATAACAAGATGTTTGGCAGAAGCACATTCAAATAAGAAGGTGACACCAAAATATCTGTTCCACTGAATTTACACTTGCCAGTCCAAGTAGTTTAATCTTGTTTTATCAAAAAGACTGAGGAGCAAATGGCCACTGGAGAACTCTCTGCTGGGTCTCCTGGAAAAAAGGAGAACTGGCGATTTTTAAAAACAAAAAACCACCAACAAATAAAAACCCCACCTTTTTTCTGTGTTTGCTTCATTTCTTGTAACATTCACTCAGTAAAGGGTGTATGCAGTAGGTGGTCTGCTATTTTTTTAAAAAGGTATTAATTTTAATTCCATAATGAGTTAGAAAAGCCACTAATTTTTAAAATAGTCAACACTTTCCTCATTGTTGTCTTAGCTTGAGTTCAACAGTTACCCGTGTACTTCGTTGTAGCTCCTATTGCCTTACCTTTCTCCACGAGCAAAAAGACTGGGGATGTTCTGGAGAAGACCTGGATTGCTGTGACAGAGCGAAGGTCTGCAGCCACTCCAAAGCTCTCTTTTCTTCAGAATTGTGTCGTAATTTCTGTATAGCCTGCAAAATACTAAGTTCAGCAATGTGATTGTAAGTTTAGGCTGCTTGTATGTTCAAAATTATTTTTTTTTTTAGATGAGCTATTCTTTTGCCTACAAAATGCTGAAAATTATTATAAATGCATATGTTTAATGTCTCTGTACATATACATTGTTCTGCCCTCATACTAGAATCCTTGCATAACAAGAGATCTTTGGTAGGGAACATAATATCCCGTTAACCTGCCAATTACAATTTGGAAAAGGTAATTTGAATTTTGTAACTTCACAAGGTTAAGACCAACTGTTCATCAAACTAAAATTGTCTAGCAATTAAAATCAAATTAAAAGCCAGAAGCTGTCGGGCATTTTTGGTATTGATGCAATATCTTGTGAGTTCTTACGCTTTTTAAAAAAGGAAATTCATAATAAATTGTCAAAAAATTAGGGAAATTAAGTTTTTAAAATAAATTTGGAATCAAATTTGAATAATCTGAGCATACATACTGCTGCAGTCTGGGTTTGTTGAATATAAGCTTAAGGAAACTGGCTTCTGATGCATTTTTTCATGTTGTTTCAGATTTTGATACATTTTAATAGATTTTAAAATTCAGCACTGTTAAGACTTCAGTTTGTAGCCTGCCGCTGTATAGCGTAGTTGTATCCTTGGCATATGAAGCGGATGAGGTCAAACTCATGCCTTGTGTACAGATTCCAATGGGATCTTAGGATAGTGTGGTGTTCATTTCCATCCCTGGCCACAGAGGCATAGCGGTTGTCCCAGCAGCTCAGGCTGTTTGTCCATCCACCGTTGTCTGTCTGCACCAGCTAGTGCTGAACGCTGTTGAGGACCGTGGAAGGAGCCAGGCAGCAGGCTGATACGCTCCGTAAGAACCTCGTGCTAATTTTTATAGACTGCTAAAACGATTTCTAAATGTAGTATAAACTAGTATGACCCCGAGCAGTCTTATTATCTGTGTGCATTTGAAAACTCGCCTTATGTTTTGGTGTTTCTCGATCTGAACAACGTCCTGTTTGTTTTGATGTGTTGCCTTGTGGCTTCGTTAAACGCTGCCTTTTGTTTTTCTTGAGCTCAAGACCTGATGAAACCGCTGAAGGGCGTTTAAATGCTTTGCCAGAATTGAAGTGGATGCTCTTTCCTGTTTCGGAAATAATCTTTTGATTCCCCCTTTATATTTGTCTAGTGTTAAGTATTCGCGGTATTCAGGAAGAAGATCCCCCAGATGCTCAACTAATGAGACTAGATAACATGTTGCTGGCAGAGGGTGTCTCCGGGCCCGAGAAAAGAGGAAGAGGAGGACCGATGGCTGTAGCAGCAACATCAGGTGGCTGTCCAAATGACAATAGCATTGAACACTCTGACTACAGGGCCAAGCTGTCACAGATCCGACAGATATACCACTCTGAGCTAGAGAAATATGAACAGGTGATCTTTCTGCATGGAAGAGTTTTTATCATCTCAATTAAAAATAACCGTTTTTTCCTTTGGTGTCGGTTTTAAGAACAGAACAGGAAGTATAATGAATTCAGGTGAACGCGAGGATATCAAATCCAGTTGAAAACTTATCTCAGTGTTACCGAAGTAAGGTGAAGATCGAGGGACTGGACATCAAACTAAAGATAATAAATGTCTCGTTTATCTTTGTTGCTGTTTTTTAAGAGTAAATAAAGTAAAGCTAAAACATGGAAACTCCTCTAAAGTTTTTTTGGATATATATTCTTGTTGGGGAAACGAATTCTGGGGTATTTTATTGTTTGTCAATACAAATGTGTGTATTTTCAGGCCTGCAGCGAGTTCACCACCCACGTTATGAACCTGCTTAGGGAACAGAGTAGAACAAGACCGATTTCGCCAAAAGAAATAGAGCGCATGGTGAACATAATCCACGGCAAATTCAGCACCATCCAGATGCAACTGAAGCAGAGCACGTGCGAGGCAGTAATGATCCTGCGTTCACGCTTTCTTGATGCAAGGTACGAGAAAACACCATCTAGCGATAACTGACGTTTAAGCCTGAACTTCTTTTGTTGCTTGATGCCAGTGATGGCGTAAGAAATCTCAAGTCTGTCATTCCCAGTGTTGGTCTAGCTTAAATATTAAGAATTCACCACCCGTTTTGCTTGCTAGGGTATACTTGCACATCAACATCTATTTAATTCCACTCAATTCTTACGTTCTCCTTCAAACCAAATGTATTTTAGAGGAAAAGAGAAGCCAATGGTGTGCTCTAGCCGGTCTACGCTATAACACCATTAAAATAGGAATAAATAATATTTTTATAGGCGTAAACGACGTAACTTCAGCAAGCAGGCCACAGAAGTACTGAATGAATATTTTTACTCGCACCTGAGTAATCCTTACCCCAGTGAAGAGGCCAAAGAAGAGCTAGCAAAGAAAGGTGGCATCACGGTTTCACAGGTATGAAGTGTTTTATCTGGAATTAAGTGACTTTTTTTGCCTTGAACAATGTTTTTTTTCCCCCATAGTTAGCAACAGGCTTCGGTTACCAGTACTCTAAATAGGATTTAGGTTATTCTGAAGGGTTTAATAGTAGGTATTTTCTGCTTGAAGCCTAGTTTAAAACATATCCTATGCTGGTAACTTCCAAATACAGTGGAAAATGTAATAATTTGATCAAATGCTAACAGCGATATGTGTCTCCAGGTTTCCAACTGGTTTGGTAACAAAAGAATTCGATACAAAAAGAACATGGGGAAGTTTCAAGAAGAAGCTAATATTTATGCCGCAAAAACAGCAGTGGATGCAACTAATGTCGTGGCTCAAGGCAACCAGGCAAATTCTCCGTCAACACCAAATTCAGGTGAGTGAGAGTGCCGGTGAAGAGCTTGTCTGCTTGAAAGTCTCTAATTATTTCTTGTGACAATTAGCACCACGGAATACCAGTGTTTGAAACGGTCGTAGGATTTCTTTTTCTTTTAAACTTCAATAATGTAATACTCATTGAAGAACTATTTTTGGTGGGTTTTATTTCTCATTAAAACATGTTCTTTTTTTTTTTTTTTTTTTTCAGCTTCCTCTGGCTCTTTTAAGATGACAAATTCTGGAGATTCGTTTATAAACTTGCAGTCATTGACTTCCTACCAGAGCTCCCCAGTGGGAGCCAATGTGCAGTCGCAGGTCAGTAAGGAAAAAAAAAAACCCCAACATACTTTCAGCAGAGAGATAAATGTTAAAATCCCATTTCTCTGTCCTTTATATGGTTGAACAGGTTGCCCAGGGAGGTTGTGGAGTCTCTGTCCTTGGAGATATTCAAACCCCAACCTGCTCTAACTGACCCTGCTTTGAACAGCAGGGTTGGATTAGACAATCTTATTTGTTTGTTTTTAAAGTAGATTCTCTTAATACCAGATAGGGATGGATTTTTCTGTGTCTGGCCAGCACTGGCTAGGATGCAAGAAAGACTAGAGTCAAATTTCTCAAAAGAGTCAAGAAACAAACCTGCTCAAATGTGTATTTTCTCTTGGAACTGGAATTTTCTCTTACAGAATTAACCGACACCTAAATTAATCTACTGCTGTTCTTCTATCCCTTTAGATTTACATTAATGAATCAGTATTTCCTCATTTTAGAGTCAGTCTTATTCCATATAAGTAGAACTTTGCATAGGATTTGTGGTTAACAGCATTGTTAAATTCATTTTAAGCTTTCTGCTGAATTTCTAAATCCGTCTGAACTGCATAAAATCTGTTCCTCTGTCGTAAAAGCTCTAGGTGATACGCATACTAGGCTTTAATTTTGCTTGATAATGAACTAGCTAGGTATAGCTCAGTTAATAGCAAGAACTGCAAAGAAAACTTGCCTTCCTGCAAGAAAACCTGCCCCTTGTTTAAAGAATTTTTGGCCCGATAGATATGTACCACCTACTACTGCATTTCTTTAACTTGACTTTTTATCCTTATTGTTCTCCTTGTGTGGGATCTTGTTCTAGATGGATTCCTTACACCATGTCATACACCAGACAGGAAGATATGACACAATTGTGGGGAATCCTCTGTATACGACGCAGCGCATAGATGTAAGATGTACTGAGGTATTACTAGAAACACAAATTCTGCCCGAGATGGGTTAATGATCTGGGAATAAATGTTGACTGCTTTATTCCCCCCGACATCTCTGATGTGGGGATAGGAAAAAGCTGGAAAAGATGTAGTGTAATACAGCCTTTCCCTCCCAGAGGCTGGGTTTAAAATTTGGGCTTTGGCCACCAGAAAATTTGTGCACTTTAGTTAATTCTTGCCGTAAGGAGATGGCACTAGGAATAAGAGTAACACTATAAAATCGGTGTGGGGGAGAAGAGGTTTTATGGGATGTTTGTGGACTGTGCTTTGCCAGAGCTGATATGTAGTTATTTCCTTTCAAAAGCACTGTCGCCTGTAAGGTGTGAACATACAAAGGCATACTTGTTGTCTGCAAGTAGTTTCTTAAGGATTTAATGAAATGATGTATTTATTCTCCCTTCAGGCTAATGGCAGCTGGCAGGATGCTACCACCCCTTCATCAATCACTTCACCTGCTGGAGACCCTGGAAGTGTTAATTCAGATGCGTCTAATTAAGTTTTTAGGACCTATTGATGAGAGGAAAGAGGTCATTAGTGTAATTTGTCAATGTTGCTCTTTTGCCAATACTATTGTTTATACAACTTGACACACAGCTAATTACCTCAGAAAAAACCCTGGAACCAATAGAAGATTGTGATTACAATGATACCTCTCTACCTCTCAGCCTCACGCAGTTGAGTTCTTTTTACTTATGCCCATTGGGATGTGAAATTGTTTTAAAAGAACTTGCTTCATTTTCCTAACCAAATTCATTTTTTTAAATATGGATTTTATGGTAAGAATCTGAAAGTGTCTCTTCTAGAACTTGGCGTTTGTCTCAAGTTTTACAGCTTAAGAAAATTGACTTATTTTAATTTCCATAAAGTTTTTTACTATGAAATTTCTGTTCTAGTTGATAGCTACTAACAGTTAAACCCCCTGTATTGTAATTGTATGCGTTCTCTGTATTGTAATTTTGTATAGGAAAATAAGCTTTTCTTAACTAGAATTCATTCTGAGCTAATTAATCAGAACGTTGCTTTACCAAAACTCTCACTGGACTTTGCTCTCGGGTAGGACCTCCCATCCTGTGTCATTCCACGTAATTCTAATTTAATGTCTAGTGAAAAAAAAAAACCAACAAAACCACCTGACTTCCCCATGGATAATAGTTTTTTGTGCATTTCTGCAGCTGTTAACAGAGAGTCCACCCTTTTCAGTTGAGATTTTATCAAAGATAATAAACTTCCAAAGCCTTTTTTTTTTTTTTTTTTGTTTTGTTTTTTCCTTTCTGCCTTTCCTCTCAGCTTTCCTCACCTGGGCTTCGAGGCGGCGGGGCTTCCCTGAGGGGATGAGGGAGCGGCAGGGCTCCCTCACGGGAGGGCGGGAAACGGGGGCGGGAGGGGCGAGGCGGCCTCTGCGCATGCGCCTGCCTCAGGGCCAGCGGC
>NW_009202335.1:0-3662 GCF_000690835.1 Fulmarus glacialis
CACAGAAGGAGATCAGGTTAGTCAAGCAGTTAGTCAAACGTTGGAGCAGTACCAGTAAAGAAAGTGTCTCTGGCGTATGTTTGCATTTATACTATTCAGCCTTCAAGTAAACCTCCCCAGATTTACACCAAATGAGAAACGAACACCTGCATTCAAATTCTTCTGAAGTTTGGCATTTCCCCCATTCTCTTGCTGCCGATCTTGCATTCCCTGCCAGGATGACAACATTTAACCCAGAATCCTGCTTACCAAAAATTATGACTGATGACTCACGCTAATTTGGACTGTAGACTCCGCATAAATACCAAAAGGATGCAGAAGAGGGAGCTCACACATTTGCAAATCAGAAATAATTGCAGCAAGCCAGCAGAGCTGTCCTGGCACAACATGCCTGCCGTGTCCGATCAGCTCCGTCCCTCCCTGGGAAGTCCTCCCCAGACCCCGGGGTATTCCCACCCGCCCCTTGCCAGGATGGGGCCAAGACAGCTCGGAGCAGCTGGATCTCAGCAGCACCTCTGGCTCTGCAGACCCAGCCTTCTTCTGGTCAGCACTAACGCTCATCTGAAACAAACTTCCAAACCACTGGAGACTCCTTCCGTGTTGGCTGTGGTAACGGTCACCTCCGAAGACTAAAGCAAGCGACGACAGCGCTCCATGCAGACTGTGGCTTTCTTCCCCATAAGACCGGGGGCTGGGGTCGGGGTTGACACCAGCCGCAGCAGAGCCCGTCATGGCGGGGACACCGACGGGTGCTGGCCAGGAGAGCACCGACACGGGGAGCAGCAGGCGGAGCTGGGGTGCGGGCAGCTGGGATGGGACCGCGGGGCGGCACAGGTACGGGAGCTTTGCGGGGGACGTCCCGGGACGGCAGAGCCGGGACTGCAACCGTGTGTGAGCCCGTGCACAGCCTCGTGCGGGCCAGCTGCATCGCTGCCACACACTGCTCCAGTACGAGCGATGCTTTTCCCTCTCTCAGATTCAGGTTTCCAAGTTCGTCTGGGCGGTCGTATTGCTCCTGAGAGCATGGAAATCCTCCCGCCACCCTGAAAGGCAGCAGAGGACCAGCAGCAGATGGGAAGGACCGCAACATGACCTAGCGGAAAAGTCACCTCTGCTTTATGGCACTGTGCATATCTCGAAGTTTTTGAAATACAGCCTTACTAAAATTGCTTGGGTTTGATGTAGGGGGTGCTAGGAAAAGAGAAATAAGTCACTGGCTTGGTTTGGCAAAAGTGCTAGTCCCTAAGACAGATGAGACAGGGCCTCACTGCTGGTTTGTAGCTCTTTATTTCTCTCGATCTCGGTTTTCAGTGTGTGTTTATATTCGGTGCGTGGGGGAGGAGAGCCAGCAAAAGCACTTGGGCTGAGGTTAATAATTCAGCATCCTGGTGGGGGAGTTCATCCCAGCACTGCTTCTGACAAACACTGACCTTCAGAAACTTGGATGCAGAAGAGAAGAAATTGGCCAAATACATCCTGAAGTGGAGGCAATCATGAAATGATGGCTCACGTGGCCCGCGGGAGCGTCGTTTCTCCAGCCCTCTGCCCGTGGCAAATGCAGGCAGCTCTCGCCATCTCCTTCCCCTTCCTCTGCCCTGCCCCTGCCAGACAATCCCTGGAGACCCAAGAGCCCAAAGGCCCCCGTGTTGGCCACGGACCCTCCGCAGGCAGAGAAGCCGGGCGGGAGGGGACGGCGCGATGGGACGCTGTGTCGGTGCTGAGCATCGGAGGAAGCGTCCTGCGATTTACCACACAGATGGAGACAGCCGATCCCGGTGGGAGTTTTTCAGCCGTGGGAGCAGCGAGGCAGGGCACACACGAGGACGAACGTGTGCTTAAAGATGGAGCTGGGAAAGCTGCTAAAGGTGCTCTGTGAGACAGCGACAGCGGGCACGGGGCACCGTCTCCCCAGCTGCAATCACAGCAATCTGCTCTGTCCTCCGAGTTTATTAAATCACACCCGCTGCCAAAGGAAATATCTTTCATAACTCTGCAGTTTATTACTTTGATTTGTTGGGGGTTTTTTTACTCTTCAGTTGTGGTTTATATTTCTGTTCTGGTACAAGCTCTGCTTTTAAAGCCTGATAAAATATCAGTGTATGCACCAGCCCAGTATGTTAACTGACCCTTCAGCTGATAAAACAACTCCTTCATTAGGCATCATAACTCATTAAAAAAAATAAAAAATATATATATACACACCTTGATATTATCATCACCAAGCAGCCTCCCACAGCAGCACGACAAGCTGCCATTCTCTCGTGTTTCGCACTGAGCCACCCACATTTGAGCCTGCTCCGGGTCGGGGTTGCTGGTGGGGGTGCCCCAGAAAGCCGAAGGACCACAGGCTCCCCACATCCCCCCTCCCCTGTGCAGACAAGCACAGGCTGCACTTCAGCCACGTCCAAAGCAGACAGGGAAACTGCAGCGCTGAGCGAGCCGCAGCTTCGACTTGGAAAGCTGAGCGAAGGCGTCGGGGTCTGCACCTTCAGTTTATTTATTCAAAATAAACCTGCAAAGCGATGCTGAGATTGTACTCAGCATGCTGGGGTTTGCCTCTCTAGAGAAGGTCGTGCTTCCTCACCCATCTGTGGGAAGGGTGATGAGAACGCGGATTCCTCCCTGCCTCGCATGCGCATGGGGGCCTTCAGGAGACATCTCCCAGGGGCAGCTCCCACCTTGAAATCGAGCAACCTCTCAGACCTATAAATGCTTAGGCATTTGGAAACTTTGCACTTGGAAGCTGAGGTGCGTGGTCAGTCTGAAGGCTGGCAAGTTGACTTTCCATGGTACGAGGGCTGCAAGTGGCAGGGAGGGAATGAGGAGTTTTCTTAGCCAGCTGAAGCAAGTGCAATGCAGAATAATTGAGCTTCCTGATGGCAGAATTAATTCCAAAATGTATCTGAAAAGCACTGACCTCGAGAAAGTTGGATGAAGGGATAGAGTTGATCAAGTGCATCCTGAAACTGAAGTAATTAATGAAATTGCCACTAGCATATATCTGGGGTGGTCAAGCACCATTTATTCTGTGCTCTGAAGTCTCTGGGTTGACTGAGGGATCCATCCGGGGCCGTGTAACAACCACTGGCTCTCCCGGGGCCGCTGCTCATGCCAGGCAGGCTCTCCCCTGCCAGGCAGAAGCCATGCCATCTCGCTGCGCTCAGAGCACAGCAATAATAGCTCTGGCCCTGGACCCCTCTGGGGTGACTAACGGCTGCTCTCACCTTGCTGCGGCAGTGCTCCTTGCCAGGAGACGCAGCTCTCCATCCCTGCAGCCTGCGGCCAGGGGCTTCCTTCTCAGAAGGGTGGAGAAGAGGTAAAAGGACAAAGAGTCCCGATCCCGCTTCCAGAGGGGGTTTCGTCACTTGGCCTCCGACGCTGGAGTTTCTGTGAACTTTCGGCACAAGGGAAAAAACCAGGAGTCTTGGTAGGGCTCCGAAATGTAGGGCACCCGTCCCCGGCGCGGCAGGGGAGGCAGCGCGGGAGGAGGGAGCGCCGGCTCCCATGGACCGGGGGGACGCAGATCGCTCCCCCCACCGCTGCTGGGGAGCTCCTTCCTGGAGAAACCCCAAATCACAGCACGCCTCAGCATGGCAGCTTGTCGGCTGTCATCGGAAGGGCTTATGGAAGGGGGTTAGAGGGAAGGGTTTTTAACACAAGAT